>NC_090907.1:9764989-9851109 GCF_040956055.1 Brachionichthys hirsutus
TCAGTGAAGGCCGAACACATTACGTTCACTCGCTCAGTCAGGTCAGGCAAACTGCCACATGAAAGGCCGTGTGATCGAATGTGGGACACAGACATTTTCCCTCACCTTGCGGTATTTGACAAAATAGGCATTGATTGGACTCCCCCCATCACGGCCCGCCCTCCACTCCAGGTCATAGACATCAGGCTTATGAGTCTGAGGTGGGCTGATGATGATCGGCGCTTCCGGAGTGGGACGGTCTCCGCCTCTACTAGACGGCAGGTTGATCACGTCGCCTTCGTCTTCGGTCAGGAAGAGCTCGTGGCCCTCGTCGCTCTGCATGGGGTGGAGTGACGGCGACGCCTCCAGCTGCACGCCAGCGGTGGAGCCCAGCTGAGGATCTGTCCCGGAGACATAGAGAAAAATGAAATATGCAAAACCATTCCCAAAACCAAGATGTCTTTATCTTGGAAAAATAAATATGGCGAAATGTGTTTTTCTTTTAACATCAGAGTAAAATTCACCGAAGTTAAATATCTTCACAGAAGATGGGAATGAAACTTTTCTCTTCTTTTTCAGGTAGCAGCTGAAACTTCCAGATTCGGTTTATGTCATAAATTGATTTTCCAGTTCTTCCGATGTACATTGGCAGAGTTTATAATCAAGTAAAAATTGCGTCACATTATATTGTCACAGACTGTAACTGATTGATCATGCATGAACAGGATCAGAAGTATTTCAGTTTGCATGCAGTTTTTCCTACTTCAGATACCAGCCTGCGTTTGCATTTCCATATGTCCAATTAGTTGTAAATATTTAGCTTCTAGATTAAGAAGCTGAAGCTTTGCTGAGCTTTGGAGCGGCTCCACTGGAGAAAACACAAGCTGAGGCAGCGGCAGCGCCAGTCAGTCAGAGGTGGCCGGCGTGCACACAGAGGACAACCAGCTCTGGAAAGTTTGACATTTGGACCAGGACTTCTAATCTACATAAAATAACAAGAGAAACCTGGCTCTCTGCAGCCCTACATAATCGCACGTTGTTTTTTACATTAAGCCTTTGCCAGAGCGCTCCACCTGGACAAATCGTGCAAGCTGAGAGTCTTATTATGGCTGACACCAGTTTGGCAGGACCTTGATGGAATTTTCTTTCGCATCGGGAGGACGCTTGGGACGGCCCACAAGCTACACCGCTGAGGCCAAACTGCTCCACAACTGAATATCAAGCCTGGACAGGTGAGGATTTGCCACAGGGGCAGACTGTAGCGACCCCCCCCCCCCCTCCCGAGTACAGTTCCGGGCTGCTGTTTTGTGTACGGCACCAGTTCACTTTGTAAAACAAACAGAGCCGAAACTGGTAACACTAGACCTGATCCTGGGCCCGCAGCCAGCTGCCACACATTCCACACGCCAACCATTCAAATACCGGAGCGAGTCGGACCCCGGCGCTGCATCAGTCCCACACACTCGCTGCTTGTTCCGTCCTCCTGCCCTCCGCCGCTCTCACCTCGCCATAGCTCTGACTCGCAGCCCAACCCCAGCCCGGGCTCCTCCTCAAGCACACTCACAAAGGAGGAGGCAATCAAGGCCACGGGGTCCTCGCCAAGCTGACGGAAAGGAGCAATATATCCTGAGTGAAGAGCTAGCGCACCTGGACAGAGAAGCTGCTATTCCATCAGAAATCGGTTCCTGGGAGTAACTTTGACGGTAAATCACAAAGGACCAGCAGCAGAGACTCGAGCCCCAGTTTGGACTATATTTCTTTTATTGATATTTCTAACTGATGGCCTGTATGCCTCGACTGATGTGTTTCATCTGTCAGATGTTTTGTTTCTATTTATGAAATGGCGTAATAGTCGTCATCACATTTGTTTTGAATCAATTTTCTGTTTATAATTGAATGAACGCGCTCAGAGCTCGCTCTGCAGGGAAAGAGTTCTGGGAATGCGGTAGGCGTTGATGGGAGTGACAGCGGAGGAAAAACCCGATCAAGCAACAGGTGGAACGTCCCTGCAAGCAGATGAAATCGGGGCATTGTCACGGTGATAGGAAAACTTGATACCAAACAGACAAGTGGGCATCTTCCAGATCGCATTCATTAACGATAGTGTTTACCGTGAATGCACAGAATGGCCGATAAGCTCTGGCGCCGGCGTCTTTAGGAAACGCAAACTGACCCCAGACTATTTACCTCTGCTGGGCATTTTCTTTCTGTGTAGGAACGTGGTCTGCAGCAGATGCTATTGAAGTGCCCTTCCTCTTCTTGTGAGTCTGCGGAAGGCGAGCAAATACTTTCCAGTGAGCTCGCCTGATCCTCTCTGAGCGTGTAGCTGCATTAATCATTCTGCAGATAGAAGGGAGTGCTGAGGAATGGGGGGGGGGGGGGGGCATGGTGCAGAGCGGCTGGGGAGGGAGGCTTGGGGTGGAGAGCTAGAGGAGGTGAGGGGGAGGGGGGGGGGGGGTGTTGTGATGTGTTAATAAATAAAAGCCAGTTGTGTATGATGTTGACAGCTGGGTGGTCTGGTCCTCGTCATAACCCTCCACGGCTACTCCTTACATTCCAGCGTCCGGGGGCTTATCCCCGACGGCGTGCACAAAGCTCACTCTCACGCTCAAGCTCGGTTCAAGGCTCAGGAGGAGGGCAGCCTTGGCTAAGCCTCTCCTACCAGCCAGAAGACAAGCACACACGCATTCACACCCAAAGAGCAAGGACTCCCCGCAGATGCTGTACGTGCAGGCCCACAGAGACCCTGCTTGTCAGGATGCCTTATTACCCTCGCCGAAGAGGAGGCAAGGGTATTGCAATTGGGTGCGTTTGTTTGTCTGTCTGTTTGTTTGTTTGTTTGTTTGTCTGTCCGAGCGCATAACTCAAAAACTAGGAACCCAATCGACTTCAAATTTCTACACAAGCAAGGTTCTGTCCGTGGCTCGGTCCTCCCCGAGAATGGCGTTGATCTGGATCTGGATCCAGATTCTAGAATTATTTTTACATCTGGAATTGTGCCTGTGCTGTAAACTGCCACTTTAAGAGAGAGGGACACGAATGGCATGATGGGAAAAAGAGTCCAGAATGAGTCTTATAGTACGTTCCGGAGCAGCAAGCTAGAGCAGGTTTGGCCCCTCTGATCCGGAAGCCCTGTTTACTGTCTCACAAGATCGAATAGTCTTTTGGAGGCGAGGGTCTGCAATCTCTGATTGTCGTTTTCTAGTTAACCCTTTGCAACACTGGCAACCAGCAGCTTTGTGTATTCCTCAACGCGCTTCCTTTACATTCATGAGCATTTGATTTTTCTGCCAGCCCTCCCAGTGCCAGTGAACAAACTCAAGTTGATAATGTGAGACATTATTTCAGTGTCACACCTTAACAATGTGATCTTTGCACTGTGCAGAGCCTGCTTAATTTAATCGCATCACCGTGTGTGATGACAATAAATTGCTATTCTATTCTATTCTATTCTATTCTGGAAGTTGTTTTTTTTGGAATGTTTGAAGTAGAAAGGATTTAATTCGCATGGGATCCTGCTGAATAATGACTTCAGTTAAAGAGGCAATAATTTTGCTGGCTTTTGGCATTACTCAAAATAATTATGGGTTGATTTGATTTAAGTATTTTCTAGACATTAGGGTATGGTCCACAGAACAATCCAAAAGGTTTTGCCCAGTGATCCGGATCACCATCTGCACCCAGGTTTTTAGAAAAGCCTTCTTTACCATCACCGGATGGGAGCAATTAGAAGAGTTTCTACCACACATCCAATTCTAATCTAGATCCAAGTAATATTCCAGTACTGGTGGTCCAGAATGTTTCAAATTATAGGGGTCACGTTGAATCCGCCACAGTGAGATAACAGCTAGCAATGCTACAAACCTGCAAGCAACAGAGGACTGTGTTATTTCAGACATATCTTCAGCTAAAGCCTGAAGAAAACAACCAGGGACATGCTGAGTAGGTATCCAGCTTATAATGATGCCAGGGTGAGTCTAGAGGAAGGTTTCCATGGTCAGTGTGTTTTATTTTTAAGGTTAAATTATCATAGGCTTTTAGGGGTAATGGCATTATAGGTTAACGTTGCTGCTTTAGAGGAGGTTTGTGCTCTTGAGAGCTGGCAAGAAATTAATGAACGACCCTCAACCCCTGACCAAATAAATAAGAAAATGTTGGTAATTATTTTCTTTACATTCATTTTTAATCAGGACTCAAAGGATTTCAGGAATCTAAATTTAATTTAATCCTGGGGTGTGAAGCTTCTGTCGCCCTCCTCTGGCAGTGACAGTAATTACACAAATAACACTGCTTATGACGCCATAATCTCTGTCGTGCTCCTATTTGCTGCAGCTTTCTCCAGCGCTGTGATTCCTCCCACATTCAGCTCTAGCAGGCAAATATTTGCTGACTGAAGCAGGAAATGTGAGACAGTTGCAACCGGCTCCAGCGGACTGAGAGGCACAGATTTATCTGCCACCGGCTTCGTCTGAACTTGCACTGCAGTGGTTTTAATGCAAGGGTCCATCATTTACATAAGCATGTCCCACATTCCAGGTTTAATTCTATTGTATTTGTTATCTATAAATGCTATGATACGTCCAAATATACATTCATTTAAGGCAGATCCGTACCTGACTGGACTGTCAGCGTTCCGTGAGACTGCGCTGAGCCGATTCCGTTGTCTAGCAGACACTGAAACACTCCCTCCTCCTGTGGCGTCACGTTTGTGAGAATAAGCGAGGAGCCAGAGACCTGAAAGCGGTCTGATGGGCTGATGGGGTCAGCATTAAAGAGCCAGGTGATGTTTGGGGATGGGTTTCCTTTTGCTCCGCAGGTTAACCGGGTGGAGGAGCCAGGAGAGATGAGCCGGTTGGTCAGGCCCTCCGTGACAGAAGCAGGAACTGTGAAGGAGAAGCCGAGAGATGGACGTCACCATAAGGGCTGCTAAACGCCGTATCGACCCCCCCCGACAGTCTTTCTTGTCTTATTCTTACCAAGAACATTCACAGTATAGTTAGCGCTGACCACAGTACCGCGCTCGGTCTCTGCAGAGCAGACGTAGGCCCCTTCGTCGCTCCTCATCACCGCCGCAAATGCCAGATTGGTGTGCTTCCGCTCATGGGAAGGTCCCGGCGGGACCTCCTTGCCATTCTTAAACCATTTCGCCACTGGCGCAGGACGACCAGAGACGATGCACTCCAACACCAGCGGCTGCGACTGCTGCACCGAAACGGTCACCGGGGTGGTGGGGTAAACGATCCGGACTGGGAGGGCGGAGTCTGACTCTATGCAAACAGGAGGACCGCATTACGGGATGATAACAGGAAGCACAAGTACAAACTGAAACATCAATAGAGTATCATCCGACCTACTTTTCACTGATAGCTTAGTGCCATGAGATTGCATGACGGTTTCCCCGGTAACAGGATTGAAGGCACCGCATTTGTACATGCCCTGGTGTCGGGATGCGACGGCGATAATCTGGAGATTCCCCGATGGAAGAACTAAATAATCATCTAGGAGGGGGAAAAAAAGCAGCTCCAGTAAGAGCGCAGACAACTTCCAGAGTATTTCACTGAGCCGGGTTCAAAGGGTACGGATTCACGAGTCATGTGATCAGCTCCTAGCAAACAAGCGACTTCACATCTGCTGCTTTCAAACAAACCTGTTGAGGCTTCTGTCCGCTCCCCTCTCACTCGCAACCTGGGGAGGGCTGGGGGGACGCTGCGCGGCAGAGGACACTCTACGAGGACAGCGCTGCCTTCCAGCACCGATAACGACCGCCGTCTGACATCTTCGTATTCTGATATTTCTGCAGTGACAAAGGAAGAGACAATTGGGTTGGAGACGGCTGAGAATGGAGCCGAGCTGTTTGTGTTGGATCGCTGGGGTTGTTTATTGTTGCCGTGAGTGATTCCACTCATCCCTGACGCTGTTCCAGATCGGGTTCAACTCCTTAGCCGAGCGTCCTACGGCAAGCAGCATCCCGCCTGGGATGCATAACACGCCACACAGGAAAGCCCAAGGCTCATTTAGGATATTGGTCAAGAGGCTTCTGGACGTTTGCCCAAATAAAAACTCCTTCTGCTTCCTTCTGGCTGCACCTCAGCGGCAGGCAGCGCAGGAGAAGCGCTCTGCCTTTGTGTTCAACGCTCCCAAAACGGTCTTCCTTTTCTCAAGGCAACTTCCTCTTTTTTATTTAACCCTCTGCTTTGAAGTGAGCAGAAGTATGCTCAGAGGGGTAATTGCTTGCATCCGTACCTGCTATGGCCACACGTGCATGCCGGCTGGCGATGGCCTGCCCATGGTCTAAGCGTGCCACACACTGGTAGACACCAACATGGCCGGGATTAAGGGACGGGATGGTGAGGGAGCCCTCGCCGAGCTCCACGCCAGGCAGGGTGTCCCGGTCAAGGGCAAGGCCCCTGAAGCGCCAGGTGACCGCCGCCGAGGGCGGGCTCACTAAGCAGCGCAGACGAGCGAGAGAGCCTCGACTCTGAACCAGGGAGGCGGGCTCAGTGAGGAAAGAGGGATAAGGAGCTGATGGGAAGACAAGAGCAGAGAAAGACAAGTTCAGGGCTCGAATCACAAGCGGATTGCAAACGGTCATGACCAAAAAAAAACGAAACTACGTTTTCTCATTTCTTCTGCCTTTGTGCAACATTCACGTTGCTCGTTTGGAAACAGAGGTCACAGGAATGAAAGCGACTCAGAGCTGTAGAGTTTGTAACGACTAGTAAACGGGAGAAAGTTCCCAACTTACATGAGCAGCTGATGAAGGACTGGCTGAGACACAGCACAGTGGACAGGAGGACCCTTAGGCCACCGTCCATGATGCACGTTGACCCCTGCCAGCAGTCGTTTGGCCCAGCGCACACACTCGCCCCTGTTCCGCAAATCTGCAACACAGCAAAGAGAGAAGCATCAAAGCGCAGCTCTGCATGTAAACATGACAACATCCACGTGAGCGTAAGATGAGGTGAGACAAAACGGGCCTGCAGAGCTGGATCTGCGTTAGCTTCCCAATGTGCAACAAAGCCTTCTAAACTTTGTGACACGTCCTCTTTAGACGCTCCTTGATCTCCACATCCCAGCCTCTCCTCTGACCCCTCATCTCGCCCCCTTCTGCATCTTCGTGGAGGCTGGAATGCCTCTTTACCCCCCCTCTCTCTCTCTCCCACTGGGCTGCTGAGATCTCCCACTAATGGAGTAGCCGTGGAGAGACTGTCGCCTCGCTCCTAATATCACTCTCTTGTCACACTGTGTTGCTTCCTCATAGGTTCACTGTAGCCTGAAGTGCAGGCACAGACACAGTGGAGAGTCCGTAATTAGGAGCATTCCTCCATCCTTTTCAGCATGACCCTCTCCCACTGAGGCGCCTCCTCCTGCTTTTTGCAAGAGTAATCCACGCAAAGCTTTGATCCTGGGTTCCTGGTTGGTAACCAGAGTTTGAGCCTGAGGCCAGAGGGACAATGGACGTCCAACTGTGATATTCACACTGGTTCATCAGTGACTCGCAAACGTTGGTGGAAGGGGTGACCGAAGCCGAAGGGTGGGTCAAATTAAAGGGGTGATGTATGGGTGGGACCGCTGAAGCTGAACCCTCATCCTCCAGCATTAATGTTGTTTCATCCGCATTTTAATTTGTTTGGCCTTTGAGTAGATAAGAAGTCGTTGAATAACAGTCGCCTAAGTGCCTTTGAGCAAGACAGTTGTGCTCCCAACTGGAGCTATGGTTCCTGAAGAGCAGACGCCAGTCGGTGGTCAGACTAAAAGGTTTTAGCTGCAACAATGTTCTTTTCTACTGATCAGTCCGTTTATTACTTTCCTGTAAAGCTTAAGAACATTTGTTAGATTCCAAAATGTGACTTTAAATTTCTTTGCGAACTGAATCTGAATCCATCTCACCCTTTTGAATGAAACAATGTCATGCATTTGGTGTTATTATTTACGTGTAAGATTAATTACCGCTCAAGAGGATGCCTAATAAAATAATATTTCTTTTTTTGCTGCTTGTAGTATTGGTGCTGCGTTTGCACCTCGAACAATGAGACACAGATGCTTTATCCATTTACTTATTCTCACTCTCTCCTACTTGTTCTATCGCTCAGTGGGCGAAGAGGCAGGAAATAATAAACTCTCCCAGCTTCTGGCTCACGCCCCCTTCTCACCCTCCGGTCAAAGGTCAGGGAAGAGCAGAGAGAGAGAGGGTGAGCCAGCGGGTGTCTAGAGGCCCTGGACCAGCCCCTACAGGTCACCTCCAGCTTCACTCACATACATGTCCACTGTTTCCCTACAAAACAACGGGGAAATGTAGTTTCAAACAAACAGCAAAAACACAAATGTTGCTTTTTCAATCCTTCAAATTTGAGTTTGATTGCAGCTGAGTTGCTAACAACAACAAAACACACACACACATACACACACACAATCTGTCATTTTGGCCGGCACATATTGCTTTATGTATGTGAGCATGCTCTGCATCTCAGGCTCCAGTTGAAGCCTGTGCTTGCTCATTCAGGCAGATCAAACCCACATCTTACACATCTATCGTTTCTCTCTCCCGCAGGCTGCAACAGGCCCCGCACACTGCCCCTATGTCATCAGTGGAAACCAGCTTGCTCTCTCTGCTGGAATAATGATATACAATTACAAAAATAACAACAGTGCTATAAAAAATGCACCACCAAGAGTCGGCATACTGGCAAACGGAATGGGGAGAAACCGGCACCAACTCTACAAGCTCTTATCTGCATCTCCTTTGTGGTGGGTGTAGCACCAGGGTGCTGCAGCTACAACTGGGTTGTATAAACACTCACACACACACACACACAGAGCTGCCTATCTAACCCACCGATCTGGCGCAGCGAGGAAACACAGGGGCATCATTCCTGCTTCTTATCTGTTTGGCTTTCCTTTGACATCCGCCACTATGAAGCCACCTTGGTGGAGACAGACAGTGCAAGGATATCTTGTGTCCCGCATCACAGAGTGTAATCCTGATGCACCCAGCACTGGCTGCATGGAAAGGCAAATCCTGTTTCCTCCTGAGCAGGCATCCGGACAAAAGCCCGAAAGGTCCTTTGACAAAGGGGAAGTTTCTGTCAAATGAATTGGGACTGGCCTGAGAGCCGTCTCCTCTGGTCCAGTGTTGATCTGTGGTCAGCCCACTCCCTCTCTCCACTGTTCTCCTATTCAAAAATGCAGACTACACTGGGGGGGGGGGGGGGGGGGGGGGAACTCTGTGGCCTCGATTTCCTTCGATACCAAATCTAATATTGTGTTCCTCTGTTTTTGTACTTTTGCAAGGCCATTCTGGAGAGACATCCTGCATATAAATCAGACGCCACGCCGCTGAAAGCTGATATGCAGACAGAGGGACACGATATGAAAATGGATGAGGTGAATGTTGGTGAGTTCAAGTGGAAAAGTTCCTGTTTTCTTAGGTGTGGGGATTGACCTGGAAATGTTTGACTGACACACGACTTAGGAGTGTGAAAGTGAGGAGCAGAAAAAAAAGCAGTATTCCAAAGTCTGCTTCTATTCTGAAGGAATCCACACTGGAGAGCGACTGTTGAGCGGCCTCACCTTTATTTATACATTGTGGGAGTAATAGTCACAGGAATCGCACCATATATCCACATAGTAAGACAAGAGGGTTTCCTGGTGATGACAAGGGGGAAAATAAACACATTGACAGGCTGCCCTCAGGGAAGGGAAAGGAGTTTGAGTTCTGAGGCGGCTCGCACCTGCATTTCTGTGGCTTCCTCTCTGCAGGAACTACTTAAAGCTCCACCTGCCTGCATGTGGGGCTTGCCCACATCCCTGTCATATTGAGTAAACAGGGACAAAAGCAAAGCGGCGAAGCATCAAAGAACCTGGCGGGCAGAGGAAGATCAGGTCACAACTGGGCTTGCTGACTGAGCTGGGGGGGTGGGGGCTGGCCGTCCGGTTTGCACGACTGCACAACTGAATTAGAGCTAAAAAATGAACGTCGTGAAGCCGCTCAGAGATTGATTCGATAACAGAAAAGGAGGCGAGTGACGCTCAGAGTTCTGCATGAAGGCGTTAAGGGTGAGGAAAGAGCTCGTCTTTTCTGCTATACTGGTCTAATCGGACCCGAGTGCTACAGCTGGCTCACATGCTGTACCCCAAACCTGTCTGCACTCGCCCCACATCTCATGGACAGAGCATCTGCTGCACACACATTCTTCAGTTTCCTCAGTGAGAGAGAGAGAGAGCGAGAGAGAATCCACATCTGCCAAACTTACTGATGATTCCGTCTAATGACATTTACCTCTGCCAAGAGACTTGGGAAGAGCCTCCCAAGAGAAGGGACCGTTCTAGGGGACCATTATGGGCTCCTTCTGTGATCTGGGTGAGCCTGCTGAGGCAGCCCGGGGCTACAGAGGCAGCTAATGAGTGGAAACACTGGGCCTCCGGTGTGGCCGACGTCTTTAATAAGACTGAGACGTTATTAAAAGTGGTGCGGACTTAGAGAAGAGGTGTGAGCTAAAGGACGAAAGAGAACGACGGGAAAAAGACAGGCATGATTTGGAATTAAGAGGGGTGCTTTTTTGTTTTTCCAATAAAACATGAAGTCACATAAATCCCACAGAGGTATAGTCGATCCACTATCACGAAACGACCGCCCTCGTCTGAACTTGATATCCTGCAGAAAGTTCATTCAAGTCTCTTCAATAAATCTTTTAAATCGAGTGAGACAAATAAGTTACAGCGTCTTCGAGGACAGTCTGTCTAGTGTGCCGTGTGAATGTCTGCAGGTGCATCGAGCACAAGGATTCTGGGAGGCGTAGGGGTGATGTCGGGGCCAAGTCGGTCCCAGAAACGCTGCAGTCATGATGGCAACGCCGTGGTGTGGGATCAGACGAGAGGACCAATGAGAGGAGAGGCCCCCTGGGATCAGACAGTCACATCCCACAAAGCCCTGTTTACCAAGGACATACAGCCCCCCCCCCCCCCCCAACATCTCCACTCACCAAAGCCCGACCTTCCAAAGTGCCAGGGCCGGGACCTGGGAGACAGCGCTAATTCTACCCCCAGGCTTGTTGGCTAAGGACACAAACAGCGAGCTGAGAGGTGAAAGAAAGGGAGAGATGTAGAAAGATGGAGACGGGGGGGAGGGGGGGGGGGGGGGGAATTGAATGGTACAGTATGTAAAACCCATCTTAATTGGAGATTGTTCTGCAATGTCTTGTTTTTCCTGGGAATCTGCGAGGGGGGCCAGACAAGGGGGGCGCGGCTGTTTCCCAAGGTCATGAACAGCGGGATTAACTATAGGGGCGAAACTCAGTCGTGGCCTCGGACACTAGAAACAGATCCCCGGATATCTCCACCATACAAGGCCACCTCGAGACCTTTAGCGAAGGGAATGTAGCTGACAACCCTCCCTTATTGTGGCAGCTCTCTGGATTCTTACGGCTGATTTCACAGGCCTTTCAGCCCACGGGGTGGAGGGGGGGGGCACGTATGCACAGATGAATAAAGGTAATTCTGATGGAAAATAGGAATGCACAAGAAGGTTGACTTGCCCACGGGGTGTTAAAACACTCATCTCCAACATGTGCCAAGAGCCTGATTCATCACGCCAGGTGAGGGGAGGGGGAGAGCTGGGATTGGGTAGCCATTACAGCAGAGCAGAGAGGTACGCATTCCCCAATATCAGCCTCGCCTAGAGAGGCCGGAGCTAAACGCTCTGACGCAGAGGAGGAAAGGTCAGCGGTCTGCCAAATGCCTTGGAAATGTTCACCTTCTCCAAGGAAGTCGAGGCACTATCTGTGTTTTTGGATGCGGTTGTGTGGGCTGTGAAATATGGGCATGCAGTGATCTGAACCAGCTGCCCCCGCCCCTTCTCGCCGCTCGGTGCAGTCTCTCGTCTCTCCCCAGCTCTCCTGGATTCCATCAATGCCGGTGTCTCCACGGCAACAAGCAGCGAAAGACGTGGACAACAGTGTCTGTTCAGTCTCCTCCTGATAGGTCCCTGGCAGACGACCAGGAAGCACTTTCAAAACTAAAACATACACATGAAATAACGTTATTTCGAGCGTGTGCGGCAAAAACAGAATGGCAAATTATCCAAACAGATGCTGACAAGAAATCGTGTTGGGTAAACATCAGTATTAAACTATAACACCAACAAAGAAGTCAAAGTCGCTGTTGGGATGCTCGCCGCTTTTGCTTGGTCACTCGAGATGCGTGAGAAAGAAAGTGCACACAGAGTGTTGTCATTTCTCAGAACGACAAACTGGCTGATTCGCTGTAGGTTCATGGGGGGGGGGGGGCGTCCGAAGCCAGCCGGCAGAATGAAAACAAACATGACAAAAAGTGAAAATATAATCAGTCTCTTTTTTTTTACACCAATTCCACAAATCTCTTCCAAAAACACAAACAAACAAGTCAGCTCCTTTGTAGATACAAGGTTCGAGACACAAGAATAAACATACAGTCCCTTCGAGTGTGTGTAAAGACTTCATTTAGTTTGTCTAAATGTTTTTCCGTCTCGCCTCGTAACACTCCACACTTGTTTTGCGGCAGTCAAGTGAGCACGACACAAACTTGGTGGTGAGACATCAACACGCGGATCATCCGAGTTTCCACCGCTGGTTCGGAGTCCAATCGTAAAAGAGAAGTCTTCCGGCTGCGGCGCCGGAGGTGAGAAGAGAAACACAACTTCACGACAACAGCGAAACGTAGAAAAATAAAAGGCTCGGCGCACTCTTTGGTTTGTTTTCTTTGCCACGCCCACAGACGACATTAATCTACTGGATTAAAGTCGCGTTTGTGTCTCCCAACTCTCCCCGGGACAATGCAGATCTGGATCAAATCGGTGCCCCCCCCCCCAGATGAATTCAATTCCTCCACTCACTTTGAATGTTTTTTTTTTAATAAGGGGTTCCATTCCCAATAAGGGACAGCATCTTGGAGAGCTGGGCGGGGGGGGGAAAGGCCCAAAATGGCACCCACAACCACAGGCCTGCAGGGCAGGCAGGCAGCAGCAATATACCCACACCGCCTCACACATGGGAGAGAAAAACAGCCCTTCAAACAAGCGGCCTGCTTGTAAGCTGGAGGGGAGTGCCAGCCACTAGTTCTGCCTTAATATAGTCTTGCTGATCCCCGAGCCGGCTTTACAGCAGCACACATAGAAAACCCACGTCAGACGTGACTTATTGGTTCGACATTTGAAATAGAAAGCTGCGGTCGCTCGCAGTTTCAAGGGGAAAACACAGTAACTCTTGGGGCCCAGTGCTGAATGATGGTGACGGACTAAGTCAGGCACTTTTAATGGAGTCGCGTTCAGGAAGGGAAAATATTAATCTCGCACGCGTGAAGATGTCGAGGATGCAAAAACAAAAATCCCTTTACATGTTCCTTCATATGAAGCTGTGAGAACTGTCAGCAGCGGTTTTGGTTCAGGAGTTCAGAATCTCCCTGAGGCCGTGCAACCGTTCAGAGGACGAGGCTGTGGAAGAACGGGCCTCGTCGTGCACTCGCTCAAAAAGGATCGAGAAAATGTGTTGCTTTTGGCGAGAGCTAACTATTGCGTCAAATAGTACGTCAAACACTCCTGGGGGGGGGGGGTCTGTGAAGATGATCAGCCACGCAGGTCATCTTAGAGATCGCTGGCTGAAGAAGCCCCTTGGATGAGAGACAAAACGTCTTCAGAGCTTTTCCTTCGAGTCCAGTTGGCTTTATTCGACGCAGAGATCCACTGATGGGAGGGGGGGGGGGGGGGGGACCGTTGCATGTTCTGCAACGCTTACATGCATGTGATCTACAAACCGAAGTATGGATACAAACAATAACAGCATTCAAGCTGTGAAGCAAATAAAAGCAGCCCATGACCAATGAGTGTTTCCCAGTCTGTTGTGGTCTCCTCATCAAGACTATGTGAGACTCAAGCCTACGTTCCTGGTCTCTATCAAACCGACTCCCAAGCTGCTTTTAACCACCGGCTGATAATGGATTTTCATGGACTGTATCTGTCTGGACAGTGTTTTGTGGTATCGGTTTATGTTCTCTTATCATGTTGAGAACACAGACATACAGCATCTATTTGGTTGGGGGGGGGCGTCTGTATTCCTGTCTTACGTTAACAGAAAGCAAACCATCCTTGGAGAAGAAGCAGACCGCGTCACACTGCCCATGCACCTCCAGCTTTTACGGCTTGGTCCCGTTGCATTTCGCTGGCTGGCTCAAACATCTGTTTCTGCTGCTGCCCCCCCCAAGAAAAAAAAATGTTTGTTTGTCTTAACAATTACATCCCGATGTTTCTCATTTAATTTCTCAAGTCCTCTTGAAAGTCGTTATCCAGTTAAGTCGGTCGGGGCTGCGAATTTTGAGAAACTCAATCCGAGCATCTGTTGAAAGCCGGTGTGTGTATCACGCTACAGTCAGCTCACCTTTGACATTTGGGAGCAGTTGTACCGGAGCCTATCTGTAACCTGCTGGAGAAACATGCTTGCATAGTAAAACGAGTCGGAGCTGGGCTGTTTGGATCATCTGTCGGGGGGGGGGGTTCAGTGAGAGACGAGTGTGTTCTGCTGTTGAAATAATGACCACGTCTGAGGTCGGAGGCGATAAGAAGTGCTGCTAAAGACAGTTTCCTCTAAACACGAGCGGCACCTTCAGCTACTGCGTCTGCCTTCGTGGCTCTGCTTCGACACGGCTTCCAATTGATCCAAATCCACGCGCAGCCTTTCCCTAGAATAGGGAGGGGAACCGAGGGTGGAGAGAGAGAAAGGTCTTTTTTTTGTTGTTGTTGTTGCTCGCGCTGCAGCTGCAGGGTGGACTCACCAACCCAGCAGTCACGAGAACTCGAGCTCTCTCTATGGCCTGCCCATCTTCCCCGTTGACCCCCTGCTCATGTGCTGCTGGGTGTTGTCAATCAGCAGCTTCTGGCTCCTTCAGCATGAGAGGGTTCTTTGGCATGCTGCCCAAAACCTCCCTCTTGTCCATCTAATGAGGGCCTGAGCTCTGGCCTGTCCTTGACGAATGGGAGCTGAAGCTAAGAGTAAAGGCCGACGTCGGAAAAACGCTGCAATCCCTGACTCAACCCCTGAGCAAAGGACAGCTGTGTCGCACTGAAGTCTACTTTATTAAACCGAGGAGCTGAAATGGATTAGATCATCAGAGATTTGGAGAATGATTAAGATTTAATTCTAGCTGGCAAAAAAAAATTGCGACAATAACGATGCGAGAAGTCAGAATTCTACATTTCCACTCTTGGAAGGCTGAGAAACGTCGTTCACAGGAGAACGCTGATCCCTTGTGGTAATAAAATGACAGATTACAGTGTGAAAACAAATATGCAGCCACGCCACTGTGATTTAGCTTTTACGGTATCTCCATTTGCCTTATATCAAGGGCAGAGGTTTGCTGCCAGGCCTGCAGTCTGTGCGGTTTGCAGAACTGCATGTGGGACAAGTGCAAAAAGTACTTCGGTGCAGTAGCACTAATTCGACCAAGGGCACCCCTGATCAGATTCTGTCCGACTATCATGATCACGCTTTGCTCTTGGATGGTTTAAGTGTGAAAAGTCACGGTGCTACTAAAAATAAATTCTGATTCTTTTTGCTGGGGAGTCCCTGAAATCAGCTCCAAGTTTCCTGGGGGGGCTCTCAGAAAACCACTTTAGCTTTAGTAACTCACTTAGACAGACTTAAGTGGTGTTGGGTCATTTCTTTTTTATTTATTTTGTAAACAGTGATAAAACAGATTTTTAAAATGCTGCCTGCAGTGTCCCAGAGCTCAGAGATTTCTTCAGATTGCATGTTTTGTTTGACCAACATTCCAAAAACAATCTTTTGATGAATGATTATTTTGACATGAAAAAAAAAGCTAATCTTCACATCTTAGAAACAGAAACCAGAAACTGTAATTTATTGGCTTGAAAAACTGACTGTCAAAGAACTGATCTGAACTTTCTTTTAGAATCAGAACTAATAAAACATTTTTTAAGATCAGGGCTGTTTTTAACACTTTAAAAGGTTTTTTACTTTTGTGCAACCTGCCTTCCTTGATTTGGTTTCTACTATTCAGGAATCCTCTGTCCTCTTGTCGGAGGCTCTGTGATTATAATAGATCAGAAAAAATAAAATCAAGAAAGCATTATGAGAGCAGGGGTTGGTATCATTACACATGCTTACATTCAAATTGCCCACTTAACATAGTTCTCAGCGAGCAACATGTGTTTATCATTAGCGAGCGGGCTAATGGCTCAAACATTACTTAAACTTGCTTAATGGCGTAGTTGTGCATTGTTCGGATCTGAGTGATAAGAGCTGGTCCACTAAGGCTTTTTTTATATATATTATTTTCCTACAAGCCACAAAAATATGTTGTGGAAACTGAGACTGTGTCACATGAATGAGTCACACTCTGATGCATTTGGTGTGGGGGTAAATCCCACATCATAACCACATGGTCAGTGGCAATAAAAATACTAAACAGGTCTTTCTGCTCAGCCTGAAAACCACCAGCAATCCGCCATGAGGCTTGGCCATATTTTACGAAGACTAATATATTTATTGTTTGTTAAAACAGTTGCCTAATACCATGATGCTTTATTAAAGTATTTCCCAGCACAATGGAACATTTATAAATTAATTAAATGTTTTTTGTTTTTTTTAAATCCTCTGGAACAAATTCTGTGTCAAAAACAGAGAGAAACGTTCTGCAATAAAGTGTCCACGATGCAACACAAGAACAAACCTCTTGTCAAAAGCTCAACCAATATTGGGGGGGGCACTAAAAGGATTTGAAAGGCATCGGAAGTGTCTCCTTGTCCCCCCACTGGTGCAACAATGCACAAGCAAGCGTTGAACTTGAAAGTGTTTTATCTGTGAGCAGCCATGTGTGTCCCACTGACTGGATGTCATGGATTTGAGCAGGACTTTGTTCTGGATAACTTTTCAGTGTTAAAGTTTCTCAGCGTTACACCCCCCCCCCCCCCCCCATGTAACAAAAGTCCCCGGTAAAGCGCTGATGATAGGGGTGAACAGAAGACCGAGGAAATTACGTGAGAGGAAAAAAGTGAGGGACGTGTCTGAGCAGCCACATCGTTGCGTCACTTAGTAAAATGAAGTCTCATCTCGGGTGTCATTACAATCCTCAAGATTTCTGATGCGTCTGAAAGTCATGCAGACATGCACGGAGCAAGGCGTAGTCAGAAACAGTGATTATTTCAATCAAACGTTCTGAACTGAAAACTCTTTGAGTTGTCCTCCTCACACGTCCAGGTGGGTTGAGGGTTTATTTTACAAAAAAGAAACAATCGTAATTCTTGGGACTATTTTACACATTAAACAAAGAGCATGTTGCTGCGGCGACGAGTGAAATTCAGCGAATCGGTGACAAGACAAAAAGCGCTTCAATGATCCTTATCAGACTATGTTGCCACATCTGCAGCTTTTCATGGAGATTCCCTGTATTCCTCTGGTAGATTCATCATCACTGTAACTACATGACTCACTAGCCATGCATTCAATAACTATAAAAAGGAATGATGAGTCAAAAGCATGTCTCCATCTGGCAATAACGACAGTCGTTTAGGCCGGTGGCAGCAGTCATTTGTGCATTTAGCAAATTCCTGAGCAAAACAAACATCACTTTTTTTGTTTAACCCCGACGTTTATCACACTGGGATTTATCTAAAGCAAGAAAGAATCTTTGTCTCCGAAGAGAGAGAGAAAAACTACAAATATCAGAATTGGCCGTCGTGTTTCTGCACAGTGGTGAAAGAGACAGAAAGTTGGCTCCTGTAGTGAATCCATCATAAAAGAACGACTTTACAACAAAGCGATGATTCACATATCCCTGAAGATGCATTTTCAGATTGTCACCAACAACATAGCAACAGATGGGTGAGTGCCATTTCTAAAAAATGAAGCTTCAGGCTACTTGTTTCACTGGTGTGTTCGGTAAAGTGCTGCAGCGTCCTAGAGGTGTTTGCTAAACAAATATTTACGTCTTCCTCCTCCGAGACGACAGAGCCGATGGAATGGTAATAATATTAATCTGGATGCAAAGAAAGGTTTAAACCGCTCCGTTTAGGAAGCTCGACTTTTTCTATTTGTAATTCTTCTAACATAATAAATAAATAGAAAATGAAGATTACACATCATTGTCTGATAAATCCTGCAAACCCATTTAGAAAATCTCTATTTTTAAATATTAATTTTGTCATTGGAAGAATCCAAATAATCCTACACTAGCCAATGAATGTCCAAAGTGTTTTTTTCAATTCGGAGTTTGTGTTTTATTTGGAATTACACATAATCTGCGGTGTGGACAGTTCATTCATGGGATACGCACACCACGTAAAAAGATATAATCCGCATTACACGGGCGCCCCCCCGTTCACCACACCGCCGGAGCGTGGACTGCCACTCCACGCCGCTGCTCCACTTTGACCACAATACAAAGTTAAGAAAACACGCCGGTGTCCGTGGACCCGGTGAAGCAGCCGCCGCGGAGCTTCTCTTCTCCGGACGCGCCCGCTGACGCACCGGCGCGTCCGGCCGTCCGGGCGCGCAGCCGGCCAGCCGGCCCGGGACTCCCCTCTCTGCCCCCCCCCCACACACACACACACACCCACCCGCGTCCTTACCTCTCGTGCAGGAGAGCAAAAGCCGTGAGGAGTCGCGTGAATCAGCAGCAGGACGCATTCTTCTGCTGGCAAATCCGTACGGGGCCCTCCATGAGACGCGGGCTGGTGCGCGACGACGGGAGGACCATGGAAGCAGTAGAGGGGGGGGGGGGGGGGGTCAGAGCCGCGAAGCCGCGCAGGGTTCGGGGCCAAGGTGCGACAACCTCCCCTCCGGTCTAAAGATCAGGGCGCGCAGGGTTCCCTTGGGAGTGAATCCAAACGTCGCGGCGCGCTCAGCCCGTCTGGCCCGGAGTTTCTTCTGCGTCTCCCCCAGCTCCGCGTCTGCCGCCGCCTCCAACACGCACGCGTCTTTGAAGCCAGTGTCGAATAACTCAGCAAATCATGGCAGCGGCGTCAAACCAGGAATGTCCCAGCCCCACAGCTCAATACGGCTCCTGGAGGGAGGGGGGAGGAGGGGGGGGGGGGGGGGGCTGTGTATTAACAACTTTAGCAATCATCAAACAAAAATAAAATACCCTCCTCAGCTCACTCTCACCTGTGAGCGTTACTAAATGTTATGGAAAGTTTAAAGTCACGTGGATATAAAAACTTTAATTCCATACTTGAATTTGGATTTCTTATTCTTCTTCAGGTTCCGTCCTTGTGAGGGTTGGGGAGTATGGTAGTACTCCATGTACTACTGCTGTTCTTATACTGCCTCACTGTATTTAGTTCAGACGTGTTTGTCCTCCTCGTGTTATTTTCTCCTGGTTTGTACTTTTGCTTTGTTCCACTTGTGATTCTGTCTGTCCGGACATCTTCAACATTCTACGATAGGTCCGCGTCTCAAAGGCAATAACTCTCTTGATGATGTTCTTGATGATGTTATTTGTTGACCATACGTACGCATGCCAATTCTGATTCTAAGTGATGCTTCTCATTTTGTTAAATATGATGGTTCTTTCTGTTGTCATAGCAACCATTGTCATACCAAACTTTTTTTTTTTTTTTTTTGCCTTTTAGGACCGCGTCCTCAGCGTGTCTAAAGCTATTGACGTTATGACCTCCGATGCTGATTCCTTCTGTGTTCTATACTGAAAATGGCTTCCGTGTCGAGGTTAAGGAGGCAGGGAGATCGACACAGCTTTGACTCTCTCCTCTTCTGATCTATACTTCATTTCAGTAACCATTCCCCATCCTGATGAAGGCTCTCTGATTCCAGTACAGATCCTTGTTGAGTGCAACATCTCTCCTTCCTGTTGCCTTTCGATAGTCTATAAAACAGGCATTTACATTTTTGTTCATCATTGTAGAATTCTATGACAGTTCTGAACTGAAGAAAGATACCCTCTCTTGTTCCTTATCCATTCATGAATCCACTTTGCGTTTCATTTATTTCATTTTCTATCATGTTCTTGTTGTAGTACGGGCTTCAGAATATGACTCATTAGACTCAGTGTTCGCTGTTCAGAACATTCTGTGGCCTTTGGAAATATACCAGTTATATATACCTTATTACAAAGTGTTGTTACATGCCGGCTGGCTTCTTCATCCAATATTGTATTTTTCGAATGGTTCTACACCGATCTTCACGTCAGAGTTTGTAGTTATTGGTAAACGCAGCTAGATAAGTAATGATAAATATTTAAAACCTAAAATAATCAACTGTATATCAAATTGTGCTATAACAACAAGGATAAACTTATAATGGCATCTTTTGCCTCGTCTCATGCATGAAGGGGATCACGATGGGACTACATCAAATAAACTACAGCAACATGGAGTAAACCTGCTTCTCGTTCCGGGATGGTGATAGTTTCACCGACTGCCTCAACCCCAGCTGTTCTCCTTGCAGACTAAACCAGCTCTCACTGGGTCCATTGAATTGAATTAGCATTGGGGGGGGGGGGGGGGGGGGGGTGCGTACGGGCATGAGTAAACAGCACGATGATCTTTGAGGCGGTAATTACGTGCACCAGCATTAACTGGGCGGTGGCGCCCCCCCCCCCCCCCCCCTGCCTCAGACAGCAGGTGCAGCTCGCCGGGTGACAGCCGACTCCAGTGGAAGGTGCGATCCAATCCGACCCAGTCCGGGCCCTCAGGCAGTCAGAGCCAAAGCCAACAAACCAGCAAACCTCTGACCGGGAGCAGAGTGAAAACAACACGGAGGAGGCGGCGGAGGCGGGGGAGACGGGGGAGACGGGGGCCGATGAAGGACGGATGCTTCAGCTCCGTTTTCACTCGCAGGAGTTGGGCCGACCCGTTATCTGTTTGCTTCTTTTATGGGGTCAGGTTTCGGTCATTGTCAAGGACGGCTTTTCTTTTAAGCTTGCTCTTCTCTCCTCAAAGATGAATCAGCACCTCTTTTTAATGGTTTATAACGCACTAGTCGTGCTGGTGGACGTGTAATAAGACAGTAATATGCTCATCATTTGGCTTTCCAGGGTTTTCACTTTACCTGCTGTGGTCTAGTCATGGACAAACATATCTGACAGACCGGGCCTGGCACCAAAGTAATCTTCTTACCGCTTTACACAGTGTTGATAAATGATGTATTGATGACAATAATCAGCTACAACCTGTACACTAGAAAGCATTCGTCATTCAACAGTCCAGGGCTCTTTTTTAATGACCATTTCTCTCCGTCAGGGTCCGGAGGTGGGTGGGGATGGAGACGGCGGTCCTGGGTTCAGAGGGGGGGGGGGGGGGTGATTGGACACAGTCGCATGTGAAAGCCCAGAAAGTGGCGAGTCCACAGGGAGCAGGGTCCACACACACAAAGGGCTAGGGGTGGGGGCTCGGAGGGTCAGGTGGGGCTCGGAGGAGAGGCCACGCTGGGAACCAAAGCCGACAGCACAGACACTTCTCATCCACTGAGCGTTGGGCTGTCTCTTGCCCCCCCGGGGTATATCTGTGCAGAGCTGCCAAGTCCACGCCGTTGAGCCACCGAGAGCAGAAGCAGCAAAAAACACAGAGACGCACAAAGCAGCGCGGCGCTCTGGGGCGCATTAAACATGCAATGCTAAATAAACACGATCAATAAACTATTTATTCCCTGTTTATGAACACCGCGGCTACGAAACAACATCAGTTTCAAACACTTTGGTTGAAATGATCGTGACACTAATAACCTTCCTCGTATGAGTCCTTGGTTGTGTGTAAAGGAGGGGAACTAGCAGGAGACCTGCTAACAAGGCCTTTGTGTTCTCAATCTGAAGCCTGGGATTGTCTCCAGGCCTCCACCCCTGGCTCTGAGGCTAATGAGCTGCCGACCACTGTCAACAAAGTGTTGAGGACCTGCAAGGCAGCCCCCTTGGCTGTGTTGACTCTGTTGGCAGGGGTCTGCAGGATGCCGGACTTCCAGTGCTATTAGATAACAGGAGCGGCGTCTCTGTGTTTTAGCCGGTCAGCGTTTGTCAGCAGGACGTTTCACCGAAGCGAAGGTGCTGCGCCTGACACCAGCTTTATGTCATTTATTCACAGACTGGTGATAAAGTATTTGGTGCCTTTTTTTTGTGCTGCAACACGGAGAAGGGTGATTACAGATATATATTTATTCAAAAATATTTTAGACTCATTTTAGACTTGTATCTGTTTTTATACGACAGTGAAAACTTTGTGCAGGTGAAGAAATATACACGAGGAAAAAATAAATACATTTACTACATAGACTGAATGGATGTACATACAACCCTCCCCTTGGGGGGGTCATATATCTTACAGCTAAGACAGGTGCATGCACTATCTATGTAGGTGTGTGTGTGTGTGTGTGTGTGTGTGTGTGAGTTCATGGATGTGTAAAATAGAAAGACGTATAAAGGCACCCTCTCCATCTGTTTTCTGCATCATCTGTGGTGGAATCATATCCATCGCAGGCTCTCTGGGAACTTCATCAGTAAGTAACGTCTCACTTATTCACACTTCTCCCTGGGTTTTACCGCGTAGAGCGACGCTCTGCTGACACGGCAGTGACCCCGTACTTCCTCTGGACGTCTTTAAAGCCTTCTGTCTGCCTCTATGAGAATCGTACGGGCCATGAAATTGTCCAAACTTGAGTTTTCACACTGTTACATTTTCTTTTGCCTAAGTTGTCTCAACAATATATATATATTTTTTCCTTACAGGCATTCAACTGGACACACCAAGAAAATCCACAATCGGCAGAATAAAATGTTGCACAGCTCTGAAAAGCAAGGCTATATGTCATATCTGTGCATATCATAAGTATTGTATGAATACTCTTTTTATTAAATACAATTATAACTTATATATGGACTGGCTTTCTTGTCAGAAGGAGGACAAAGGTTGGGGGATTTTCACAGTTCAGGACCCAGTCAATCGAAAAGCAGGTATTTCCCAGCCTTTTTTTCAACAAACTTACATAAAAAGAATTAGCTATCAGGACAACTAAAAAAAAGAAAGAAAACAAACCAGAGTATTTTTCATGAAAAGAAGGGACACATTCCAGCCAAACACTCTCCATTTGGGATGACACATCTGGACCATTTGCAGCCATTTTCAATGTTTCAAGCCATGCAAGCAAAGAAATGATCATTCCCTGATTACCTGGCTGTCAATGCAGTGGCTTTCAGAAAACTGAACATCTAAGTCAAAGTAATGTAAAGTTTCAAAATGCAGTTTCTGATTCTCAATTTTTTTTGTTTTTCCTGCTATATTTTGTTGGTCATATCTAAACTTTAACTCTTTCAATGCCATTGACATCTATCTAAACCCAAACATTCCCTGCCATTGAATTCTGGCTCTCTTCAATAACTCCATCATGAAAAATGGTAGGAATACATGCTTTTTGTTTCCTGATGAAAGAAGAGACCACTTTGATTTTGAGACAAATTATACACGTTTTTGGATTCATGGGGGGGGGGGGGGGGATCTGTCAGTTTTAGAAAAGCACAAACAAATTGGTGAAATAATAAATGTAAACAACTTAAATATACACAACTTCAAGCAAATGGTAAATGGACTACACAACACGGTGCTCAAAGCGCTTTTCAATTTGGCCTCACATTAACCCATTCACACATTCAGTCACACTCCAGTGAGCGGCTGCTTGCCGTGCAAGGTGCTGCCAGACCCACTGGGAGCAATTTGGGGTTCGGTGCCTTGCCCAAGGACACTTCAACATGCGAACAGTCAGAACTGAGATTCAAACCACTCATTTACTGCACTGGACAACCCACTCTACCAACTGAGTCATAGCCGCCCACACGAACGTGTGTATCCCACATTCATGCCTAACCCCGTACATAGTCGGTGCTGCTAAGGTCTTCCATCCGTTCAATGCAGAGCGGATCCAGAGTTCACTGGTTTCATTTTGCCAGACGGATGAGTGATGAAGTCGTTAAAACCTTTCTGCTACTCTTCAGTGCTGCGTCATCCCAGTTCCACTCAGCTGAATTAAGACAGTTTCACAAAGTGTCCGCGTTGCTCCAGTGTCCTCTCCGACAACAGGATTGCCGCTGACGTGAAGTTGTCCTGATGAAGCGCCCACCAGTCAGTTGCTGCGGGTGTCTGGGGAGCCGTGCAGCAGGAAGAGGCTGAGGTCAAATATTGTTCCTGTTTAACGCTGATGTTTCCTCTGGTCCCTCAGGCTCATGGTGGCCTTGAGATTTATGGAGCAGAACACATCTGCCCCAGAGCTGCACACAAACGTGTGTGTCCCACATTCATGCATAACCAGTCAGCGCAGCAAAGGCCTTCCATCAGTTCAACGCAGATTAGGGTTGAGTATTTTATTCATTTCTTTTTTTGCAGTCGTTAAATAAAACAGGATTTGTTAGCATTTATTTTCTTTTGTGTTTCTGCCTGTGATTCCTGTCGGTATAGAAATGTGATGCTTGTTGCGGCTTGCTTGGAAGTAGCACGAATGAAAATGAACTCAATGAGTTCATATAATAAGAACTCAACTAGTTCTTATTATATGATGTGTAACCATGGAAACAGGAAGCGAGAGGTAAGCGTCCAAGATGGCCACTCATCTTGAGAATGGGTGCATTCCTCGTCGGCAGGGTGTCTGCTGGAGGGAGGAGGGGCGAGCGGGTGCGTTTAGTTGGGAAAAGGCTCTATACAAATAGTCACTGCTGCTGTTTTAAGGACTTCCTGTCATGAGGTATTGCATAAAGCAGCAGTTAAATAAGCAATCAGCTTCCCATTGGGGCTGCCTTGTCTATTCTGACGTGAGGGCTGCTGCGGGTTCAATCCAGGACCCCGGTATGCGGGTTTTAAAGCCCCAGACTGGAGTCATGGAGCTGTTACAGGTCACCGCCCTCTCTTTCACCCGCACGCCGTCTGGTCATATAATATCCGCAAACACAAACTAAGCCTGAATTCCACATTCAGCCTGTTTTTTTTCTGCCAAGTCACTACTATAGTGACTTTTCAATGAGCTCTCTGGCCTGTTTTGTTATTCGTGCTGTGCGTGCAGTGCGCCTCCTTTTTCAGGCCACTGTGATGATCTCATCGACTGTGATCATTGGGATATTTTTGCAGCTCAGTCAATTACTTTTAAATTAATTAAAAAAAATAGCATATGGTTAAATGGTTAACTGTAATCGACATTTTAGGGCATTTCCTCTATTTCATGCGTGAGTAAAGGCCGTTTGTATGTTATTGTTAATCAGACTCTATAAAATAATGTGAGTGTAATTTTTAAGCTTGTGGTCAGACACATACCGCAAATGTTTAAAAACACTTCATAGCATCTTGATCATGATAGCGGCATGGTCCCCTCTGCTATCTGCTTCTCTGACGGCTTTTCCATGCCTCCCAGTGTGGGCGTGGCCATGGGAGAGCTGGCTCAACCCCTGGAGACACGCCTGCCATTCATTTGTCATTAGAAATGTCTGCTACTTACAGCCGGCCCTGCTGACACTCTGGCACCAGATTATGATATAGTTTGTATCTTGTTTGTCTTCTCTTTGGCGATCATGACATTTCTTTTTTCTTTTTTTGCCAGTGTTTTTGCGCCCGATTCATGTTATTCACCTTTTTGAATGTATTAGTAAAGTGTTTTTGTTGAACTTTTACTCGTGTCTCTGCATTATGGGGATCCACCAGCTTGATCGTTGCCACCCGTGATGGATAGAATGTAATAAATAAATAAACAACAAATATGCAAAGCATCTGCGGCAGTTCTCGTTTCTTTGGAATGCATCAAAAATCTGAGAAGAGGTCAAGGAAAGTGTGAAAAGTGATCCCGAGTAACGGTCCTAACACATGCACACACACACACACACACACACGCACAGCCAGTGCACAAACACACAAGCATCTACCAGCTGGCATCAACATGAAGATCGCCATCCATCATCTCGGCTCTGTTTGAGACAAGGCCATGAAACTGTCGGCACACATTCCTGAACGCAGCTTTTTCAGCACACATTTGCAAACCTCGAGGAGAACGCATGCCCAAAATGATTGGATGTTCAAACTTATCTCATTATGACCTCTGAAAATGATTAACATTCCTACCGGTGCTAAAATAATCCCCAAAGAAAAATCTCCGGTATGAGAAGAGGACTCTGGTTTTACAGTGTGATGATCAAGAGGAGGATTCACGATGCCATCAGGCTTGTTTGTTTTCATGGGTATATATGAGATGCAGCAATCAGAGTTTAATAAAAAAAAAAAAAAACACCACCAGGACAGTCTGCCGGCCTCATTTTATTTCTTGCAACAAATGCAAAACAACAGCAGTTGGAAAGGAACCTCGGCCAAGGCCGTAACATTTTGGAAGGGTTTGTGGAGGAGATTCATCCAACTTTTTGATAGACATGTGCTTCGCATAGTTCTAAGGTTATGAACCAAAATGATGGGAAATGCCAAAAGTTTTAAACAAACAAACAAAAAAAGATCCAGATTCTAATCTAATGTAATGTTTTACATAATTCTGCTAAAAATCAACCACATCATTTTCTTGGTGGATGTAAAAAATCAGTGTGTGTGTGTGTGTGTGTGTGTGTGTGTGTGTGTGTGTGTCACAGGTGAGACTCACCAAATCTATCTTCTGCATTTTCCAGATGTGGATGATCACCATGGAAAATGCACCAGGAGTAAATAAAGGAACTGTGTGTGTTTGTGTGTTCTACATGTACATCCTTTATGAGTGCCTGATCTCGCCACACTGCACTGATGGCTGTCATCCACTACAGGATGGACCGTCGCGTCACGTCTCAGGCAGACACTGATGTCTTCATAATGACCTCCTGGGTTTTTAAAAAAAAATTCTCCTATGTGTCATGTTATATCACCCGACCCTGCCCGCTGTGTCCTTTTTCTCCTCAGACAAGCGAGATCCGTGAACAATCTGCTCCATCCTGCAGGCTGTGCTTCCTTCCCTGCTCCATAAATCGCAGCTCCCTGGGGATGCCTGGGAAGACGGTACGAGCGGGAGTCAGATAGAGCTGTCTGCATGGGCTCTTGTTTCAAATTGGGCTTGCTGGACAAAAGTCCACTCAACCCTGAAGTTGAAGGCATCTCTACTTCCTTGTCTCTGAAGTTGTCCAGCAGTGCAAGCGGACACTGGAAGGATTGATGAATCTGGTGTCACTGTGCCTGTGGTCTCCTCATCAGAGCCCTGAAAGGCAATTTACAGCCCCTTTAAAGGGAAATAAAAAGCTCTCTCTAAAGAGGCATATATTTTAAGGTCTGTGTAGCCCCTCCAAGCCCAGCGGGAGTTCACTGGACTTCCTTGATTGCTCTGCCTTGTGCCCTGATGGACTATGGTCAATGAGGAGATGGAGTGAGGTGAATTTAATGCAATTTGGTGTGTCGGCATAGGCAGATTATTGCCTATGAAGAGCAGGAAATATTGTTTCATTCTTAATTCTAACTCAGATTTGAATCTCCAGAATATACGTTAAAATAATGCATGCAAAAAAAACAAAAAATGTACACTCACAAAATCCGACTGGGTCATACATTAAAATGTAAGCAGGTAAACCTGGGCATTGCGTGCAAGAAATAATGAAACAAAACAAAGGTTTGTGCAGATGCTGCGACAGAATCTGAATGCATGAGAGATACGAGAATGTAAATTAGCTTCATGTTAAGTGAAAACTGAGCAGCCGGAACAAATTGGTTGAGAGGGACGCAGGGGAGGTGAATCTCTGACTCTCAGGGTGGATTGATTGCACAGTAGGGAACACTCTGGCAGCTCAGGTTCACCTCTATGATGCTTTGAGATTAAGGAGAATGATCAGCGCAGACTGAGCAACATATGATGGGAATGCAGGTTCGGCCTCCTGGGCCATTTGCTGCTTTAATAATGACTGCTTTATGGCTCTAAACTAAGGTAAAAAAAATTCAAAAAAAAATCACACAAGTCACTTAGATAAAGAAAAATCATTTGGAAACTATCATTTCTTTTGATAGGAGGAGCGTCAGACATGGGATGGGGTCATCTGTTGCTGCATGCAGGCTAACTTCACCGAGGCTCATTCAGCCAACAACATCCAGTGGTCCAAGAGGAAATCACTAGAGCAGATCAATCTGGGACTGACAGGAACCTTAAACAGTCTCATTAGGCAGAATTGTTCATCTTTGCTCTGCTGCAGAAGCCAACTTCTACTCGTGAACTTCTTTCTGCTCTGTGTTTTACTCGAATGAAAAACTCGTCTGCCCGATGTAATGTGGGTTTCTAAAGACAGGAACATTTCGGCAATCATTTGATAACGACTAGTCTTTTGGACATATTTTGCTCAGCTGCAGAGGACAAGATATTTTTCAGTTTATTAATGTGTGTTTGGGCGTGAAGGAGGGAAAAGACTCAAAGCATCAGCCCCGTCTGAGATGCAGCATCGAACCGTCTCCTTCTCTCTCTCTCTCTCTCTGTCTCTCTGACATGCAGGTCGCTGGTCATCTTTCGCTAGACTAAGCATTTGGCTTTGAGGAAATCTCTCTGACTGCACACTGATGGAGTTAATCTCTCCCGTTTTAATCTGCCTCATGGATATTAGGACCAGGCTCTGTGGCCCGAGTCCCATCACCTCTGACCCGCTCTGTAATCCGCCTCTCCCATCAGCTCGTTAAGCATGGGGAGTTCACACCTCTCAACATGTTGGGCCCGGCTGCGTCTCCCTGGCGCTCGGGCCAGTCCAGGGTGTCAGGAAAGGCTGCCGGCTTCATAAGCGCCCGGCGGGGGCCCACGGGCCTCTGATCTCTGTTCAAAATGCCATAAATCACAGAGTGGAGGTGACGGTCCTAAGTGCTCATTAAAGTACGTGGGTAATATATGTGGAGAGAATGAAAGGCCCTCTCTTTACCTGTCAGCCTGGGCCGGTTAATGAGAGGAGCCTGTTGGACTAACGGATGATGATGAGGAAGAGATGGAGTGTGAACAAAGGTTTAACTGTAGGGAGGCAGCCATAATTGTTTCACAGTGAGAGTGGGCACCACAGTGTGTTACTGTGACTATACGTGGACTCAGACATGGCAGACGTGATTTAGCGGGTATTCGTCCCACCACTGGGATGTGGATTCGAGATCGCGACAAGCAGACAGATGCTCAGACCATGACCGTTGTCTTTGCAAAATCCTGCACGCACGGACGCACAGCGTGTTTTGTGTCAGCATGCAGACTAATTAGAAAATCAAGTTAGGACAAATAAAATTATCTGATTAAGTCTTTAGCAGCAGCAGGTAAACATGATTGATGATCATCAGTCAAAATCAAAAAGGCACTACAGTGGTCCCTCATTTATCGCAGGGGGTTACGTTCTAAAAATAACCCGCGATAGGCGGAATCCTTGAAGTAGTCAGCTTTATTTTTATATATTACAATTATTATATATGTTTTAAACCTTTTACCACACACGTTAAAGCCAAAAGGACTTCAACCCCATCTCGTAATCGCTCGGAAAGTTTCTGGTCCTTTTCTTGTGACACGCGAGCTGTCAGTCAAAACCCTCAACCCGACGCGTCATTTTCTTCCGTCATGACGTTTGTGTGAGAGGACAGATGTTTGGTAAGTTAGCGAACAGCGTTAAAACATGAAATTATCCCCAAATATCTAAAGACACGTAGCTGTTGTATTAATTCAGCCTTCTCTGTTTTGTGTGTATCAATAATAAGTTGTGTTAACTGTTCATCTTTACTGTTGAAAAGGTCCATTCTCTCCTGATTTGACATGGCTGTGCTGCAGCAGAACACAATGCACGTTCAAGCACTGTAAAAAAAGAAAACATGCAAAATTGCATTTAAAAAGATCCGAGAAACAGCGAGGACTTGAAAGATGAACCGCATTACGAGGGACTGCTGTATACATAAAGATCTTCCAGCCTCTCAAATGTTAGTGTTCGCTACTTTTTTCTGGTCTTTCTTATATCCGAATGTTGCTCGAGACACCTGGCCAAAACATTAATGTATAGTTTTCTGCTTGCGTTGAACTTTGCTCTGTTTTCAGAGAAACCAATTGATTATTTCATCAATGAAAGAATCAACAAATACTGAAAATAATAGGAACAGACTAGAGATTTGGAGGAAATTTCCCGACGGCTTTTACAATCCTGTACTAAAATAAAAAATGGCATTGAGCGAGCCACTGCTCACACACTAAAGCAGACACGCTCATATGCATTACCTGGACTGGCAGGCTGCAGGAAAGCTAATATTGGGCTTGGTGGTTTGGGTGGTGGGGTGGGGATTAGGAAGCAGTGTGGGTGTCAAAGGGCTCTCTTCAGAGCGTTATCACCCCACAGACCAAATCTCCTGCAGCAGAGTCCAGGTGGGACGCGACGGCACGGATAAGCCACGCAGCCCAGAATCCCTCCATGACGCAAACACATGTCCGCTTCGATGTTCTGTGATTCAGACTGATAAAAGGAGGGCATTGTTATGAAAGTCTTACTTTTGATGTTTGACTTCATTTCATCGGCAATGTTGCTGCTTGTCTAGTAATTTATATAAATAAATAACAAATAATTCGACAAGCTTTGCAAACTTTAAATCACGTTCTTTTCATTTGTGAGAAACATCAGCTTGTTTCTATGTTGAAGGTGCATTCGGGAGAGAGACTGGAAACTGTTGCTCCTGCAACAGGATGGATAGATAGTGACGGCCTGCCAGTTGGTTTTCATTACGTCCTTTGCAATCCCACCCTTCATCCTGCCCCCCCCTCAATTGAACATACTTTTCCTCTGAAGGAAAGGTACGAAATTGTTCCTGAAAGTGGGGAAAAAAGAAATGTGCCGGAGGGGACTATTTTCAATGTATTTTTCTCATATCCTCTTTAGACTTGAAGTCTCCCCCCTGCATGCCTTTTTCTTTTAAGTAAAGCCCTGTCATCTACCCTGCGGGGGTTACGCTGGCATGCTGCTTCAATACAAGATCTGTACCTTTGCATTCTCTGTAATGTGTGCCTATGTGTGTCCAAATGGATTTCCACAAGGGGGGGTGGAGAGAGAGAGAGAGAGGGGAGAGGCGATGGAGTTTTCAGCCAGGGAACTGTGCTTTGTTTGTTGCCCCTTGCACATACCGAAGTAAAACTGAACAGCAATAAAATAAGGCCCAGATGTGCATTACTGGCTCAGACTTACATTGTCCACAAAATGGGTCAAGGCCTGGTCGCATTGAATTAAAGGTGGATGTTTGACTCCGCCCTCCTCCCCCTCCGTTCTCCCTCCACAGGGCCTGTTATCTCTCCAACATGCTGTGCTACCTGGATGCCAGCATAGCACACCGATAACCACAACCAGAACATCTCCCCTCATAGTCCTCCCCACCCTGCTCGGCTCACGTCACGCCATGCTGCACCTACGGGAGCGGCACGCTTCAAAGAGACCAAACCATCAACACGCAAGAGAACCACAGCTGGGGGCTTGTTAGAAGATACGATCATTCCTGTCTGTTCCTGGAGAACCACTGACCTTTGACCTTTGCCTTTTTTTTACATCGACCGATTCAACTGTTAATTGTTTCAATCAATCACACCTCCGGCTTTTAGTCACTCAGCATGAGATGTTTGTCCCTGCATATTTGAGAACTGCTGGAACATCAAAAGCATTGCGGCACAATGTGGACAAAATTCACGACTCCCGTAAAGTGGAGCGGCAAATATGGCGTGCAGAAAAATAACGCTGGAAATACACAGAATAACTTTAAATCAAGCTTTAACACACCGGCTCCGGCGCCAAAGGCCCCGGGTTCCTGTGTGTGGTTCTGATGAACACACCTATAATGAGAAATGTGCTGCCAAGCTGCGCTGCTGCTCTTCATTTCTGGTGGCAGTTGTCCAGGCTCAGGCTGAAGCGCTTTCAGCTCGCAGGCTTTATTTGCAATAGCCAAAAAAAAACAGCTATCTGCTGCTATCATGGTAGCATTCCGTGTGTTTTGTTTCTGTAGAAGAAAATTCAACACTCCAAATTGACCCATAAATCTCTGGATGCTCATTTACAGTTGTGTTGTGTGTGAACAGTGAACAATTTTCCTTTTAACTTCCTGCCAGGGCTGTAAATGCAGACCCCAGCTGGATGAAGCCAGAAAATCAAGCTCATTCTTTTGCTAGATATTTAGACATGGCCTGATTTGACCTCAAATTACCAATCACGGATTGTTCTACAGCAAATCTGCTCCGTGTCTCTATAAGACAAAAGTAATTAAATAAATATTTTCCTTGTTGCCTTTTTTCTGCATTTTGATTTGTTTGTGTTAGTGTCTGCATTTGTTGTTGTTGTTGTTGTTGTCTATTTACTCTGCAGCCCCAAGAAAGAGCAGTATGGGAACTGTTTCCAGCTCCTGCACAATTGAACGTCTGCATGGAACCCAGGCCCTTGAGCAAGCATTGGTCCGTGTACACTAGTGTGTACTCTTATCAGCTGTAGCACAGAAACCAAAGATAGGGATAAAGTGCTGCAGAGATACCATGAAATGGGATTGTTCAAATGACACACAGATTAGTAATCCCTGCACTAATCACACTAATTAGTTCACTCAAAGAGGGGCTCGGTCTGAATATCACCCTTGAGGCGCCCCCCCCCACCCCCCCACCCCGGCCCGTTTTATCTTGGGAAGTTAACTGCTGCTGGGATAAAAGGGAGAGATACCTGAACTGAACTGGAACAAATGGCTTCAAGACATTGAGCATTAGCTTAAGAGCGCAACGAGTGCCACGTCTGATTTCTTTGCATGATATAAATGTGCAGCGAGACGTCATCACAGCTCTCTGGTGGAAATGTTTGTACTTTAATGGTTATTTCACTCGTAGCTGCAGGAAGAATAAACTGTTTGTTAGAAACGTCTCAAAATGACAAATGTCAAGTCAGTAATGTAAGAAGAGCAGAACGGTTAATAGCGTGTTTTAATTAATAATGCTGTTTTTTAATTATTTAAAGGGATAGTATCTCAACGTTCTAGTTTTTCTTTTAGTTTATAAAATAAAACACTGTTGTGGCTATTACTAAGAATTACAATTATTAAGAATAATGTGAATTCTGAGACACCCCCCCCCCCCCCCCCAAAATAAAATAAAATGCGGCAGGACGTTTATCCAGGTGTCAATAGAATGACGCGGCTACGCATAAAATGATCGAGATCAAAGTGATTTAAATGTGTATTTACGCCACTCAGCGTGAGCCTGGATGAGGAGCTGTAGCCCGTGTGCATTGAGTAATCTATTCTGAATAAAGCTGTGACCTCAGGACAAGATGTTTAGTTTGTCATCAGCATCTTCGAGTGGATTTAAACACGGTGCATGAACACTCATAATGCCCTCGACGAGCAAACGCAGTTTAAGGGTAAGAGCCGACGTCCGCCTTTGACGACAGGAAGCAGAGCTGAGTGTGAGTCTTTGAGAGTCGCCCGAGCGAGAGTTGTGCGGGGCGCCCGCGGGCCCCCCCTGCTTCAGCAGGTTGTCTCTGAGAGCTGCTGGTGCTCCGAGAGTGTCCCGTGGTGTGAGAGTGAGAAGCTGGAATCATCTGACCCCCCCCTGCTACACCGCCAACATCTGCCCGTCGCCATAACCAATCACAGGGAATGGCTCAGATCCGTGACAAATCAGCCTGCTTGGTGATCTTTTCAGCGAACCCTGGTGGAGGAGATGGAACAAAAGCCAACCCCCCCCCCCCCCCCCCCAAAACCGTCCTGCTGCATCCGACCCTCTCCATCCTTCCCATAAACTCCTGTCTTTGATATCTTAGATCCCGGAGGGGAGGAATAGCCTCCACTGTTCACGTCACCCCACATTCACACAAATACTCCCATGAATCATGACAGAATGATGACACGGACTTTAGCAGGAGCGTGCTTGACATACACCTCTATTGCTATTTGAAAGGCTGTTTGGCTCTCACCTCTCCTCACCTCTCATGAACTGGGATATCTCCACAAAGTTAGCGAGGGGCGTTCACCTGTAGCTCGGCGCTCTCACCTGTAGCCCGGCGCTCACACCTGTAGCTCGGCGCTCTCACCTGTAGCCCGGCGCTCACACCTGTAGCTCGGCGCTCTCACCTGTAGCCCGGCGCTCACACCTGTAGCTCGGCGCTCTCACCTGTAGCTCGGCGCTCTCACCTGTAGCTCGGCGCTCACACCTGTAGTTCGGCGCTCTCACCTGTAGCTCGGCGCTCACACCTGTAGCTCGGCGCTCTCACCTGTAGCTCGGCGCTCTCACCTGTAGCCCGGCGCTCACACCTGTAGCTCGGCGCTCTCACACCTGTAGCCCGGCGCTCACACCTGTAGCTCGGCGCTCTCACCTGTAGCTCGGCGCTCTCACCTGTAGCTCGGCGCTCACACCTGTAGCTCGGCGCTCACACCTGTAGCTCGGCGCTCTCACCTGTAGCCCGGCGCTCTCACCTGTAGCTCGACGCGCTCACCTGTAGCCCGGCGCTCTCACCTGTAGCCCGGCGCTCACACCTGTAGCTCGGCGCTCACACCTGTAGCTCGGCGCTCTCACCTGTAGCTCGGCGCTCTCACCTGTAGCTCGGCGCTCACACCTGTAGCTCGGCGCTCTCACACCTGTAGCTCGGCGCTCTCACACCTGTAGCTCGGCGCTCTCACACCTGTAGCCCGGCGCTCTCACCTGTAGCCCGGCGCTCTCACCTGTAGCTCGGCGCTCACACCTGTAGCTCGGCGCTCTCACACCTGTAGCTCGGCGCTCTCACCTGTAGCTCGGCGCTCACACCTGTAGCTCGGCGCTCTCACACCTGTAGCTCGGCGCTCTCACACCTGTAGCTTGGCGCTCTCACCTGTAGCCCGGCGCTCTCACCTGTAGCTCGGCGCTCACACCTGTAGCCCGGCGCTCACACCTGTAGCTCGGCGCTCTCACCTGTAGCTCGGCGCTCTCACCTGTAGCTCGGCGCTCTCACCTGTAGCTCGGCGCTCTCACACCTGTAGCTCGGCGCTCTCACACCTGTAGCCCGGCGCTCTCACCTGTAGCTCGGCGCTCTCACCTGTAGCTCGGCGCTCACACCTGTAGCTCGGCGCTCTCACACCTGTAGCTCGGCGCTCTCACCTGTAGCTCGGCACTCTCACCTGTAGCTCGGCGCTCACACCTGTAGCTCGGCGCTCTCACACCTGTAGCTCGGCGCTCTCACCTGTAGCCCGGCGCTCTCACCTGTAGCCCGGCGCTCTCACCTGTAGCTCGGCGCTCTCACCTGTAGCCCGGCGCTCACACCTGTAGCTCGGCGCTCTCACCTGTAGCCCGGCGCTCTCACCTGTAGCCCGGCGCTCTCACCTGTAGCTCGGCGCTCTCACACCTGTAGCTCGGCGCTCTCACCTGTAGCCCGGCGCTCTCACCTGTAGCTCGGCGCACTGACCTGTAGCTCGGCACTCACACCTGTAGCTCGGCGCTCACACCTGTAGCTCGGCGCTCACACCTGTAGCTCGGCGCTCTCACCTGTAGCTCGGCGCTCTCACCTGTAGCTCGGCGCTCACACCATCTCGCCGCTCGCCTCTTATCTTGATCTCATCCCACTAAACTGTGATCGACTTTGGCAGGATTGAGAACACAGGCGTCATTACAGGACAACGAGCGTTTTCCAGCATGAGATAACCCCAACACTGAAACTGATGCGTAGCAAACAGGATATTTTGTTTATTCTCAAAGCCAAGTGTGACCATTTATCCATGAAAACAGAGCGTGGGACCGGAGCACGCTGCTCTGGCCCAGACGGTAAATCCTCCGGCCGGTCCAACTCAGCAGAGTAAAATGACACGTCTCTCTGAACATCTGAGGACTTGGCAGACAGGCAAAGGCAGCACTATCCTCACTGAGTGAAGCCCAGAAGGTAATTATGGGATGGAATAATGGAGAGACGGACAGAAGAGACAGGAAGGACATCAAAGAATGTGGCAAAAAGCCCGTTGACACAATGAGAGCCCGCGCAGAGATGACATCCACTCCATCCAGATGATGGGCCGTGACCATCTTGAATTACGCCGTGCTGATATATGTCGGCTCCTCCAGGATTATATGATCCTGGGTTTTCTCAGAAAGACTTGCCAAACAGCGCGTATGCGATAGCTCCATTCTCTGCTCCTGAACATCAGACTTTTCCTCCCACTCACACCCAGAGGGCTGGAGCCATTTTCAGAGGACGAGGTGGAAATTGTTGCTGATGGACCGGAGGGGAAGAGCGATACTTCGTTCAGATCTGACGCGCACAATTGACCGACTGGTCCTCTGCATTTGGGCTGATCTCTTGGCGAGTTTCCCCTGATGGAATCAGAGATGGAGCTTACGACGGAGCATGGCTCTGGTTTCCGAGCAGATGCGCCCGGGTATCGAGGATCACCTGGGGAAGCATCAACCTCCTGGCAGGACCAGCTGCCCTCTTAATGCAGGTGCCTAATGGCTATTAAATCAGGTTCGGCCAGTTCATCATTACTACTTGAATTTACGCATTAGTCAATCCTCTCCCTTTCATCCTCCAAGCTGTCGGCTTTCATTTATCTAATTGGCGTTACTGGTGAAGAGGCACTGACCCGCCGCCCTTCACCCCTTCCATCCTCCCTCCCGTCTCCTTCTCAAGGCCCTGCCCCGGCTGTCTCACCGGGCCGCTGGACCGCATGTCTCTGGCTCCACACATGCAAGCTTACTGTGTTCATGCACGTCTGCACATTGAACTCCGTTTAACCCCCTGATCTTAATGAAACTCTGACAGATCAGGCATGGCCCGACCACCTCACTGCCGAGAGACTGAAGGGAGCCGAAGATCCGGATCGACCATATTTAGAAAGAAAATAAAAATGCAATGCTGGTTGGACAGCTTCCGACAGCGAGACGCTGCAACACTCTGTACGGCTTTGACACTCCGTTTTACAACTGGGAGATGCAATCATGGCAGAAATCGATGCTCCTTTATCCGTCTTTACCTTCACTTGGAAGCGGCAGGGTTAACACGATCCTACCCAGTTGGAAGGCATTCTGCCTGCTTTCTGTTGCTGATTATCCATCCTGCTGCTTAATGCCATTTGAAACAAGTTCGTCCCAAGCTGAGCTCAGATTAGCCCCATCAGTGAACTCTGTACATTCCTATTATTTTAACCTTCAATCTTAGAGTGTGTCTCGAGCAAAGAAAGGGTTTGCATTTAATATTGCTGCCACTGGTTCTCCAGGACTCCAGATTCACCGTTGTGTACATGTTTATGAGCATATATATATTTAATTTCATTCATTCCTACCAAACACATTCAGCGTGGAGATAAAAAATAATAATGATACCCTGTCTTTTTACAGTTTTATCTTCCAATCAAAGTCACGTAAAAATATAAATTCATGTAAACAGAGCCGATTGGATTATTGATCAATTGGACTCTACATCCAGCGCTCCAACCTGCCCCGGATCAATTCAGAGCATTTCACATGAGGAGAGAAATTGGACCTTTTAGTTACGGGAAAACTGAGCACAGTGGAAGTTTCTGTTGCATCACAATGTAACGCATCTATGCACACTGAGGTCACACATGGGCCACAGCCAGGAGCAACTCTTTGTTACTTTTTCTGTTGTGGCAGCAATGAAATGGTCAAGAGGCAATTATTTAAAAAAAAAATCTAATCTTTTCAATTACTTTAGATACAGCCGTGCTCAGTTTGTCTGTGCGTGAGCCACAGTGACACTGCATGGGTGGGGGAGGGAGGAATCCAAATGTCTGGCATCAGCAGATTCACACAGAGCAGAGCACAGACAGGAAGTTTGGAAGGCTGACAGGAAGAAGGGCCTGATTTTACTGCGCCGCTGCTCAGAGGGAGTTTGGAAATGGAGAAAGCAGAGAGGACATGAGCAAGAGGGAAGAGGTGGGAGGAGTTGATTAAAATGAGGACTGGCTCGCTGAAAGAGTTTCGGTCAGGAAGGCACAGTGGCTGGTGGGTAATTTATAGCACAGAAAGGCTTGTAGGGTGAAAAACATTATTTTAGTGGCCCCCACATCCTAATAGAAGCCAGATGTGGCGGGATTAACAAAGACCATTCCTCCCCCCCTGCCTAACGTCTCCCTCCCCCCATCGAGCTGGGGTCCCCACTGTCTCATTTTCTTCCACTTTCTCTTTCATACTCCATCTCAGGCTTTCCTCTGCCTCCTCTACATATTTTTACTTGAGAGTGTGAGATGCTCTGGGAATTCAAGAGCAGTCAACACTCTGGATTTTTGAGGTGGGACTTAGGAAAGTGTCACTGGGCCCTTTCAAACAGACCCTCTGTTTGTTCCAGCTCCCGCTCGTGTGCAAACAGAAGCGTTGTGGTTGCTGATGTCACTTCACCCCGGGGTTTGGAGAGGGTTGCCAGGTCACACGTCAGGCAGCAGCAAAGCACCCTGGCATCGCTTTACCCGACGCCATCACGGCACGGTGTGTTTCCTTTATGGAGATTTCTCCAGGCCTCTGGGAAGGTGTGATGATACCGTTGTAATGTGGTACCAGCATCTTCAGGCCCTTTGCGCTGTGGGCTTTTTGACGACGGGCATGAAAGCCAACCACGCAGACGCTCTGAAAGGAATATCAGCGTGGGTAAGCCGACTGCAGCGCCAAAAGATGAGCGAGCGGGGCAGATGTTTAACGTCTGCTTCAGTGTATTAATCAGGAAAATGTGTTGAGTGAGAGCGCTGCCAGTGAAAGGCCCCGCGTCCCTTCCAGCAGAATGGTATCACTTCCAAAGTCAACATATTATGTAAATTGAACAAGATTACCGCATTTGCACTCTTCCCTCAACAGTTACATCATCAGCTGGGAATAAGAACCTGTTACAAGCCACGTTGCAGCCTTAGAAGACCCGCCGTGCTCAAATAAAGGCTGGGGGGGGGGGGGGGGGGGGGTCTCACTTTGCCCCGTGTGTGTGTATTTATTCATGTGTGTGTGTCTGCCTGGTTAAACGGGTGCGTAACAGATTGAGTGTTATTCATGATATTTATGATGTGTTTGTATAACGCTCATATTTATGTACAGATTTGTTCTTTAGCTGTTGGTCTGTCAGTGCGTGTGTGTGTGTGTGTGTGTGTGTGGAGGAGCTTAGAGAATGACAGTGTGTCTGTGGCGGCAGAAACTCGAACCCTCTGATCTCCTTCTCAGAGTCTCCTGCCTCCCAGCTGTCACTGTGCTTCTGGCATCCTACTCAGCTTCTTGCCCCCCCGTCCGCTCCCTTTGAAGAAAAGCTACCCAGGAAATTGAGCGCTGTTTTCAAAGAGGGGCAAGAGATTAGAGACAGACACTGCAAAAAAAAAAAAAAAAAAAGAAGTGTGTAGAAGTGGATGACGGGGATGCTTGACGTTATGAAAGTTCCAGAGGGTCTTCAGTGAAATGTATCAGTGGCATCTGTGATGATAGAAGATCATTTTATTGGCTGGAACATATTCTTTGTTTTTTACATTAAAGGTGTTAGAATAATAAAGCCCTTCAAATATCAATTGTAAATTAGGATTATAGGCTTTACTTTAACCTTCAGTAATGAATTTGAGGAGGAGGTTTCATTAAATCGCAGTTTCATTATTCTTCTGGTGACTTTGAACGACATACACAGTATAGATACATCTACAGGCTCAGCAGATAGATGACATTTGATCATATTTAAGTGTCAGATCTCTTAATAATTATACATTAAGCTATAAGTCAGCAATGAACTTGGCTGCTGGTTGCTATAGAAGCAGTAGTGGTTTAGTGCTCAGTGTGTCCGGGACCTCTGCCCTGATGTTTTATAATACTGCCACCCAAGGGTGGAACTGCTTGACTCCTTCCCCAGTCCCCTCAATCCCTGCATACCTGACTAAACACCTCCAAAGATTTAGTGACACCCACAGCCACAATACTAGAGGGAGCTCAAACAACAACCTGATTACACCCTCCTATAAGACAAACATGGGTAAATCATCTTTTTACAATACTGCCCCCCAAGGGTGGAACTGTTTGACTCCTGCCCTCAAAACATGCACCTCTTTGGCCTCCATCAAAACGGCCCTAAAAATTCACCTTTCAGGGGGACAGAAACGGAGATAGTCATCACGACTCTCTCCGGATCAACCCCCCCCCCCCCTTTTTTTGTCCACCTACGTACATAATATGTGTCTTTTTAATTTATTGTAATTTTGCATCAATTGAGTAATTTAATATTGGTTTTATTTTTATTTTTATTGGTATTGTTAAATGTTGATGATTTATGTACGAAGGACTTTCAACGGAAACAAGACCAGAAGGGCTTTTTTGAAATGCTCCTCTTAGACAGGATATTTGACTGTACTTGTACTGTAATACATGCTACTGTTTGACTGTACTTGTACTATAACATTCTATCTAATAAATATATTCATCATCATCATCATGTCCTCTCTGAAGCCTTTCAGGACTCCCGGGGAGGGAATCTCTGTAACAGCAGCGTTTCCTTCAAACCTTCCCTCTTCACGTCGGGGAGACAATACTGGAGCGTGCCAGAGCATCGGGGTTCCAGCGAGTTCTGCTGAGGTTTACACTGGAAAAACATTTTGATGATCCATGTCTCTGCGGACGGGAGCCAGGCAGAGGGCAGATGGTTGTGTGGTTTGGCCTGATGGGGGACAGCCCGTAAGACAGGCAAACAAACAGTGATGGACAGGTGGGCTTCGCAGCGTGTGGAGCAGTCAGACGGAAAGCAGCAGCAGAGGATTCAAACTGGCATCTTGGCACAAAGGGTCCGACCGAGGAGCGGGTCTGCCGGCCAACAGTCATGTCTGCCTCATTAGCTCTGGACCACGAGGCAGGCCAGTTGTTCCAGAGGGGGCGGAGCTTGTGAGGCGCTCCTGGTCATGACTGTGAAGTTTATAAATGCAACAGATGGGTTAACACACTGTTAAATAACAAGGTGGAGAGCGGTGGGTAGTTTTTATGATGATAACAAGCTCAGCGTATACTCACTCCACCAATACAATAAGGGCCTGTTACAAAATTTACATTTTTTATTTAAATGCATCATTCTTTTGATTCATTTTTCTCATTACTGATTTTTACAAATTTGTAACATGTAAAATATAAAAACTCTAATATTGCTGACAAATCTTCATGCACGGTGGTGCAGCGGTCAGCGCTGTTGTCTCACAGCAAGAAGGTCACAGGTTCAAATCCAACACGCGGCCTGTCTGTGAGGAGTTTGCACGTTCTTGCCGTGTCTGTGTGGGTTCTCTCCGGGTTCTCCGGCTTTCCCCCACCATCAAAAATAGGCAAATTGTTACACTAAATTGTCCATAGGTGTGTGTGTTCATGATCGTCTGTCTGAGGCCCTGAGATGAACTGGCGGCTTGTCCAGAGGGTACCTCGCCTCCCGTCCGTAGACGCCTGGGATCGGCTCCAGCAAGCGTTTAGAAAATGAATGAATGAATCTTAATGTTCTTAATCGGTGCATCGCTCTGATTTGTAAATTCATGGAAGACATGAAGACAATGAGACATCACAATTAATCACACTCACAAAGAGAAAGAGTTTATCTTAAATACAGAGAGCAAATGTTTAATCCTGTGCAAAAATAATGTTTTTCTGGCTTTATGAGCAAAGACCAACCGTTGTGCAGAAAAATTTAACAATCATTAATGAATAAATTGAGTCGAGACAGATAGAGGAAAGCGTCCACTGACAGAAACTACAGAATATAACAGTGATGCGTTCAGGGGCTTACTGGAAAATCTGCTATGTTATCACCATGTTATCTGCAAATCATAAGGTGTCAAGGTTCTCTGGAAGGTATTGTGTTTGAATGGATTTATGCATCAACATGAAACATGAAATATTTATACAAAAAGTATAAAAGTACCTAAGTGCAGACTTTTAGAGGCTGGAACAAGAAACATCTTTTTTGCAAATTCTAATGCATTTAATTCATAAACATGTATTTTTTTCTGTCTCTGATATATTCTCTCTCTAAACAAGACGGTGCCCGTACCCGACACCGCTCCCTGTATACGGTTACATTAAAGCACCAGCTGGACCAAACTATTTGCAGGAGTAAACCATTACAGAGCTAAATTTGAGAAAGGGAAAATGTGAAACCATGTAATTATGGAGGAATACAGCCTGAGGGACTGGACGGGTTAATGCACTCGATTTTAAATGTTAACAGTCATATGAGCGCAGCTTTTTTTTTCTTCAATCACACAGCAACCCTCCAACGGCGCCTGTGAATGGGATCATCATTTCTTTTTTCTTTATTAACAGTCAGACATACAATCGCCTCTAGTAACAGTAGCAGAAAGGATTATACCTTAAGAAGAAGGTTAGACCCCTGCTGGGGGGGATTTCCCATGTTAAATGGAAGATATTAGATGATATCCCTCATGACTTTGTTAACAGATTAACCTCAGCATCAGCCTGTAACTCTAACTTCTGCTCCCACGAGTTCACAGCAGTTTCCACTCCCTCTCTGCTGTGTCTTCTCCTTCAAGCTGTCCCTGTATCCATAGCAGGATATCTATAATGGTGACCTGGAGACACACACACACACACAGAAGCAGGCATTCACCGAACAGACGTACTGTGATGTGCTGAAGGCAGCATCAGCTTCAGCTTGTGATTGATAACGACGTTTCTTTTAGAGGAATACTATTGAATGAGAGGATCAATGTCATTCTCACACTCGGTAGCTACGACCAGCAACTTGGTCAGCGTAGCTTCACATAAAGATTAAAAGTGGGGAAACCAGAGAGGCTGCCGATGCCCACAAATTATAGGATATTTTTGGCCATTGCCACAAAATGCACAAGAGTTAAAAGGACCTAACATTTCCTTTCACAGCTCCAGGATGAGCCTTCATATGTTCAGCAGCAATATCAGCAATCCTGCATGTGAGTAACTCTAAAGTCTCACATCTGCACAAAATGCTGTTTCTAAACCATTAGAAGCATAATGCTGACCAGGTCGCCTGTCTGTCTGTTATCCAGCTGTAGCCAGACAGACAGGCCGCTAGATGGGCAGATAGGCTACATTGATTATGTGACCTGCATCCCCAGGTGTGGAGGTGAGGGGTCAGAGCTTTATGGTGGAGCAGGTGAGGGTCGGGACCTGTGCTCTGTGGAATCCGGGTGTCACCGTGGCATTCACAATGGAGCGGCGAGAATGACAGGTAGACCCCGGGGGCTGTAAATAACAGATATGCTCTCATACTTATGGGAAAGGGGCAGGAGGGGGGGGCTAAAAGCCTGGTGTAGCTCAAAACAGGAAATGAGAATAAGAGGGAAGGACAGGGAAAACAGGCAAATGGCAAAATTGCATTTGAGGAGTAAAGGAATGAAAGGGTAAGCTGAAGGGCAGACGCTCATATCCCACTCACGAAACCCCACAAAGCAAGTTTAGATTCAACAGTTTATCTAGACTCCTAACTCAATCCAGTACTATGTCTTCTGAAATACATGTTCTAGTCTCATATCAGTTTGATCAAACGGAATCTGAGAACTTGGGACAGTTCTCGTAAAAGTTACCTGGAGGCCTCACAAGGAGACGCGAGCTTGAGACGGGCCAAGCTCCAGCCCAAACACTCTGCTTGCGCTCTGTCCCAACGTGGAATGAGGGGCAGAGGAGGCTGAATGTGTTTGGGAAACGCGGGCAGAGGCAGGGCAGCAACACTTTGCTTTGGAGCAGGAGACTGCAGCGTCTAATTCAAATGGTTTCTCCTGCAGGCCCCAGAACATTCCTGTAAGCAAACACACATGCAGGACCAGTTCCAAGGAGAGGCAGGGGTGCTGGAGGAGGGAGGGTGGTCAGCATCCGAACACATGGAACCTGGGAGTTCACGGAGAACAGTTGCACACTGTCTGAAGTTTCTTTTGAGAGTTCGTCTGAATTCACTTCCCCACCCAGGAAATCATAGAAAAGCAACTCTTCGTAACTCCAAAATTTTGTTTTCAACCAAAGTGGAAAGCTAGAAGGGAACACAATTTGAGAAACATATTTTTTAGAAATGCAAACATCTGTCAGCAGGAAGACATAAAAACTGATGGATTGAAATCCGCAAATGTTAGCGGAAGGATTGGGAGAAGCAAGAATCCATTCAGTTTGTGTGCATGTTTGGATAAAGATGCAAATCTAGGAATTTTTAGAAAACTGCACATCATTTTTAGATAGGGTATAATGAACTGATTTGGGCTGGTGCACGATCCTTGCTTTTTGCATGCACAATGACTCCATACAAACCGCTCTTATTGATCCGTCCGGAACAATCCAAAATAGAGCTTGAAACTGGATACAGCTTCTCTTTCTGCACTCTGGTGGTTGATCCAAGAGAGAGAGAGAAAAATGTGACTCAGGTGTATACAAAATAAAGAAATGGGGAGGAACAGTCCATCTCCTCGGGAAGGGAGGGAAGTGGGGCGTCCTTCGCCCCCCCCCCCCCCCCAGGGTAGGTCACAGTCCCTGGCCTCTGACCTCTCCCTGAAAGAAGGGAATTTAGGAGAGGGAGAGAGAAACGTGTCTGAGCAGAGCAAGTAGCAGAGGAGCAGAGGGAACAAAGACTCAACACAAGCAACATACCACAGAGCACGTTCACATTTGGAGTGGGACCATCAGACGTGAGAGACACTCTCACTGAAGAAGAAAGAGGATATACATTATGCAATAAAATCTGTATTTGGAGTTATCACGTGTGAGACTGGGGCCGGGTGTTAGTCAGTGAATCGTACTTTCATGCAGCTCCTGCTGCTCGGTTCGGGGCTCTGCGGCCTCTTTCCTGTTGTTTCAGACAATCAACCAGCCCCATCATGGCATGCTCACCTGAGTGATGCTGGTCTGAGTCTCTCTCTGTGCTGTCCAGCCTCGGAGCCACTTCAGAGGTTTGTTCATCTCTGTTATTCTTCACCTTTCTTCTTTAATCTGCACTAAAGGGCCTGGGTGACCCCTGACCCGTCACACATCTGTCTCGGAAGGCATGTGCCTTCCAGATGTGGAAAAATGTGACCCCCAGAATCCCAAAAACCATCAGTAGATGGCAGCACATTGAATTTACGTCATGAAAGTAAACCAACGTCTGAAAAGCTAAACGTAATTCCTTTGTCAAAATGAATGTGTTTTCATTTATTTTATATTAATTTGAATGAGAATAACTGAACTAATATGTAAACATAAAAGATGTGTATGACACTTGAAGGGATTTTCATTCAAGCCAAGATATTGCCTTTCATAGATTGTTAGCCAGAATCTGTTACCACCATTCATTTTGAATGAAACTCCACGGCTGTTTCTAAAAAAATAAATAAAATAAAAAGTATCTTTGTGGAAAACTGTGAAAATTGTTGATATTTGTGTTTTAATCTGGCAGAGACCCATAAACCGATTTCATGTCATCATGAAATAATTCGATTGTTTTGTGAAACGGTAAAAATAAACGTGTTCCACACGGGAAAAGAAGGAAATATTAACTGATCGTAATTATTTCAGTGGACAGTGGAATTTGTGTGAGTCAGTTCATTTCATTTATCGGGATACTAAAAGGGAAAAAAAGAGGAGACAAGAACGGCAATAACTTTTCGTTTCTGGTACAGCAACCGCCCACATCAACTGAAACTCATTTTTCCTAAAACATATGAGGCCCAACAAAAGACACCCAACTTTTCAGCTCTTGCTGCCAGCAAGCGTTCCGCTCTCTCTCATGGATGGGGAAATTCAACCCATTCGGATCTGTAAACTCATGTATGACTCTCCTCCTCCCTCAGCATCCTCCCGACTCCACCTCTAATCTTCGGAGAAACAGGTGTGTCTTTTCCCGGTCCTGAAAGCTTACGGCGCTACCACACGCTCTTTCCCTGTCTGATTATCCAGATTAAAGCCAGGATTTACGACCGTCCATCTATGCTGGTAATTACTGGCCGAGTTCACTGTAACATCCCCGGTAATAAAAGTGCTTACTGCTCAGTCACGGTCCACCTCCTGACTCCCCAACCTGCATCCTTCCTTCACACCCTCTCTCGCTCTCCTCTCTCTCTCTCTCTCCGGCCTTCCTTCTTCATCTCATGCTCCTCTCTTGCAGTTTAACTCTGGCTCCAAGATTCTCAGCGGAGCCAAACAGCTAAGACAGCCAGAGACAGCCTCTCTCTTCATGGAGAGGGTGAAATGCTGAGAACAAGTCAGAGTGAGAAAGGAGGCCATTGTAGGGGGCTGGCCTGGGGACAAGTCACCCATTCAGATGCGGCCAGCCGTGTACAATGGCTAAACTAACATCATTGACATTTGGAGTTGCCCAAGCTTCAGAGCGAGAGGAAAGAGGAGGAGTGGGGGGGAGGGGGGAGGGGGGAGGGGGGGTTGCCATCAGGGGCAGGGAGTTTGGTGAGAGGAGCAATGTTGGAAAAGGCTCTTCACAGGCACCAGCCATTGATCAGAAATTCATGTCAGCGGCTGGGATCAGACCCGCGTGGCCCCTGCTCTCTTTCATGTGGTGGTGGGGGGGGGGGGGGGCACAGAAGGACGGCATGGAGGAGGGGAGGACATTTGAGATTTTCACCTTTTCCAGATCCTGTCCCCACAGACCAGGCAGGGATTGTAACCCAGGGTGATGGAGAACAGGCCGATGCCGGATCAAAGCACTTAGATAGCACCGCTTGTTACACTCTGTTGGTCGACATTTAATGACGCGAGGCTTTGATTAGTGATAAAGTGAGCAGCCCAGTGCTCTTCATGGCAGCCACTAATGACTCATTCAAGTGCTCTTGGCTGATATGGATCTGGTCTGGTATCAGTGACACTGGAGCGCCATAAGGTGATTTTACTGTCGTTAAAATTCCTCCGTGAAACGGCTCTCGCAAGGGCAAGGCCAAATAGCAGCTTCCCGTCTTCAGGAGATAAAGTCCGTATTCCCCCGCGGAATATTTGTGTGTAAACACGTTGCAGATGCTTCTAAACACTTCTCTTCATTTATGTATTTTTCAGTCATGGGTAATCGCAGATGTTTCAAAGTCTATTCCAACATGCTGACCATGAATGCTTTTACACATATTTTTATTTTAAATGGAAAAAGTAGAAGAAAATGGATAAATGGATAAATGGAAAAATGGATGGATGGATGGATGGATGGATGGATTTTTCTCACTTTGTGGAACTTGACATTTCTCAAGCCTGCATTTGAGAAAGACGATTAAAAGCAATCTACTGTCCTGCTGCATTCATGCAGGTGGTTTTACTTATATTAAAACTTCTTCTCGGGACTTTTTCAAAATGTAATTGAAAATCCAGTTTTGGTTCACTTTCCTGTCCGTTTCGTTTCTTTCTGGTGGCCTCGAGATTACATTTGGTTTCACCTGTAAAACCTGGACAATTTAAGACTCTTTGTTTCTCATAGAATTAGAACGCTTCCTAGTTTTCTCTTTTTTTTATTCACTCTTCTTCTGTCCCGTGTCAAAAGGGAGGCAGAGGTCTTTAGAATAACTGGAGCTACCTGACCAGGTGAAGCGGAACCCCGTTTCAGTTTGATCACAACGGGCAGGATTCTCATGGGCCGTGCAGGTTACGGCTTCTTTTCGTTTCATGCGCTGTATAGAAACATGATTAACATGCTGGAGGCTGTTCCCTGGCATAATTCCTGTATTAATGTCACCATCACCTGAGAAGCTGGGAACAGGTGAGCGATTGAGTATTCAGTGTTCACAGAAAGACCTGGCAGTATACTATCGAGTGGAAGAATGTTGAATCGATGGCTGGAGGGTTCCATGTTCGGATCCAAATCAGGGGTGGCCAGAGAACCAAGATTTTGATAATGCGCCACCATCTTTTCAGCCTCGATTTCTCGCCCCCTCTCTCCCTCTCTCCCCCTCTCTCTAGAGTACACAGTCCAGGGAAAGGCCACATCAACACACGTCTGCCCGATGACGTCCACAGGCTGAAGGGAAACTTATGAACGCACCCATTTTGTTTAAACAAGCCTGCGTGTACGGCTGCGGGGGTAAACAAGTCTGGACCACCTAGCCTGGGCTGCCTTGCTGCCAGCGCGGAGAAACGCTGGCATTGGCCACCGCTGATGCATCCGCGCCTGGGACGGGCCGTAACACTGTACCGTCATCCTGAAGCTGCTGCCTCCTCTGATGCCTGCATGCTGGAGCCCTATAGAGCCCCCCCCCACCCCACCCCTTCGCTCATGCTTGCAATTCAGCAAGGGAAGCTCAGTCACTTGAATGGAATACCAGCTGCTAAAAGCAACAAACTGAGAACCTGATATATACTCTGAAGGACTGACCCCTCCTCATGAATCAGCCCCTGGACAGGAGGCACTTGAGCAATGGGTCATGAAAAGTCTCCTGCAATGCCCTGCAGGTCCCCACCGTAACCGCCGGGCTATGTTGTGGGTGTGTTGGGATAAGGAGAGTGGCACCCCCCCCCCCAGAGATGAACTGACAGGCGCATATGCATGCACAAACATTAACGAGCACTCCAACTGGCACGCAGCAGGCCGGCGCTTGCTTCGCTTTTCCTTCGGGTGCATCACTTTCTGACAGCTGCGGGGGTCTGTTAACGCCCAAATCACCGATGTGATTACGACTCTCTTAAGATACCGAACCACACGCAGCTCATGTCGGACAAAGACGGGCCTGTCTGCGCTTCCCAGCAGATCCTGACACAGCCCCACCTGGAACACACGTTACATTTATCTGGGCTGGAGTCCCGCTCACCTTCTGTGTCCTGGGGGGGGGGGGGGGGCACAGGGAGTTGTGTTTCACTTGGCGGACAGAGGAGGAGGTGTTACAATTGATGCTCATACTCTACACAATCAACACTTTTAATGCGCCTCGGCAGGCCACCCCTTGAGCAAAGGCCACCCAACGGACTTGACTTCAGAATGCACAGATGCCATGCTGTTGGGGGGGTTTTGACATTTTTTTGCAATCTGCGCGTGTCCTGGGATTTCAAGAGTGCATTTTCAAGTTAATATCAGCGAGTACACATGGGTGATGGGGAGATGGGTAAAACATCCGTGTCCTTAAAATGAGGATGAGAGTCCAACACGTCGGTGCTTCTGCCGTTGACGTCTGCAGCAGTGAGTCAAGTTGGATTCTACCAGAACCAGAACGCTTCGTAATGAGTGTGGGTCGGTTCACCTGAGACGTGACTGAGCGTTTCATATGTGGGCCACTGTCTGTGTACTCCGAGCTACTCTGATGAGAGGTCAACTCTAGGCATGGAAGTGATGGTGAAGTTCTGAGACCTGACATTCTTGTTTTACTGCGGCAGCTTCATCTCCTCGGTGCAGATTCTCAGATCTGCAGATTCTACTCGATGTCTATTTACACAAGAATCTCATCTTGTGACCAAACGGGTCTCTCTCTGCTGGCCGCAGCACCTCATGTCCAGAAATAAGGCAGAATTTCATTCCTAAATAAACCTCTCACTATCATTAAATGCATGCATGTAAAGACGTTTGAGTCGTGTCAAGTGTCTAATGTTTACTCCATGTTGGAGGTGGCTCTATAAAGCTGTTTAATTTTATGAGCAAGGTGGCAGAAGCTGTCAGCTTGGTTCACTGAGGTTCCAATGCATTCCTATTAAGAACCAAAATCATAGTTATAACAATAGTAGTGTCAAATGGTCACAGAAATATCTTTAACCATGTTTGAAATGATCCAGTAAACTTGTACATCTTAGCAATGAAGAAGGGACATTTTGTTCTCCCAGCTCAGACGACACTTTTGACCGTGAGCATTCTAGCGACGTCTCAGCACATGCTAGTGGATTTTACTGCAAGCGGCATTCCCGTCTCTGTTTTTCATCTGCACAGAGAGCTGATCGGAGAAACAGGAAGTTGCCTGGAGCAATCAGAGGGACCAGGCATGTTGGTCTGTCTGTCTTTACCTTGTCTCCATGTCTCACTTTATGCAGCTCCTCAGTCCTGAGCTGCTTCCCATCCAGCCTTGGCTGGCCCTAAGACATAATTCGATTGACTTTAATCCATGATGAATAGTGCATCAGCGTCGTGGCGTCTCTTCTCTGGACTGGGCTCTGCTGGGTCCACAGGGGCTCCAATGGAAAGCGACCGAGCCAGCTTCATTCCATCCCCCTGCTGTTGCAAATCAAAATAAAAGACGCTGTGAAAGACTCGGCATGTGCTCAAGTCATTTGAGGACCTGTCATGAAAGGCCCAGGAGAAAATGCGTCCCCGATTCCCATCCACATGGCGACAAACAGGCGTGTCCTCCCAACTCAAGCACCCATCTGAAGGTTTGAGAGTGCGATGAAACACAGCAGGATGAGACGGTCAAAGGATTCTATGAGATGCAGCTTTACATTCGTTGCATTACTGTGTGAGAAGCATAAGGCTGACGCAGCACATCGCACAAAAACACAATTACAGACCACAACAAAGGGAAGGAAAACAACTATGCATCATGTGGAATGCTGCAAACTGTACTAAACACAAATCAACTCTTTCATAAAAAAAAAAAAAAAAGGATCCTTGAACGAGTGAGATTGAAAATCAACAACAAATCAGTGACTGGAGGTGCACAATGAGCAATGGAGGGTATTTCAGTTGATGCGTTCAAATGTTGATCTTATCTAAGATGTCGATTCTCGTTTGTTGCGTTAGACTGCCTGCCTGCGAATTGAGATGTCAGCAGGCACACAAGCAAGAATGCATGCGTGAATAAGGGGTCGACCTGTTCATAAAGGGCTACGTTTGTGTGTGTGTGCCGTGATGGGTTCCTCTCTCACCTGCAGATGTTGCTGTTCTGTCAAAATAGCTTGGTGGGAATTTTCATGAGCGTCTGAGGCCACAGCTGGGATGCAGGTGGATGGTTAGAGGAAGGGTTACCTAACAGTGGACCATACTTAATGCACATTCATTATTTCCAGTCTGCTCTGTTTTAAAGCATATGAAGCAACAAAAGAGCAACACAATTATTTTATTTTTAAAGAAAGTGCCAGTTACCTCAGTTCTTGGCAGGGGCTCTAATTAAAACCAAACTTGTTCCTTCAGTGAACAAACATGACAGGCACTGAGCAGAGGAGCTTTTTTTTTTCCACTCCTGCCAAAATATTAAGTGAGTGCAGGTGCTCCAGGAATGTCTATGAGGGCGGGGGCAAGGCAGGACTGACCCCTTTCTCTCTTTACAGCATATGCGAGCGGCCATATGAGTGTTTATTTATGAATTTGTGCATGTTTCCACCAAACCCTGACAGTTTTCACGCATGCTTTGGTGGGGCACACCCAGCAGTTTGTCTTAACACCCGTCTGCAGCTTCGCTATGGTGGAGAAGTGTGAGCAAAAGCAAACGATTGCTGCATTGCGCGGGTGAGGGGGGGGGGGGGGGGGGGTTGTCTAAGCAGGACCAGATGCAGGGGTCCTTGTGGCTCCTGGGCCTGATTGACGGAGACTCGGTCGTTTCAGCGGAGCCTCAGACAGGATTCACGGAGGCTTGGCGGCACAATTTCCTTTCTGCACCCCTTAATAAAAGCAACAACATCTAATACACTGTCCTACAGAATGAGTTTCTGATGCATTTTGATTCATTAGAAGGTCATATTATAAAGGATTATATGAGTACAACATATCACACTTTGCATCATATAAAACAAAAGTCTCTCATTTTTCTTTCCTCACTGCCGTGAGGAGCTCGATGTGCCAGATCGGCCACAGAACGGCCCCCAGGATGGATCCAGCTGTCAAATATGATTGGAATCTGGTCTCTGACATCACTACGTCACCCTACTGCTCTAATAATTGTCCACGATTCATTATTTATGTCCATCTGAGCCGATAACATGCTCATTAGTGGAGTCACACATTTAAACTGTTCCACACCTGGAAGTTTGCAGTCACTTTTCTATAGCTTGTTGCCATCAGTGGAGGGGGCGGATGGAGGTTGGAGTAGATGTAGGCGTCCAGCGCAGACGGTGTGTGGGTAACTTAGCAACAGGTGGGAGACATGCCTCACCTAAGCCTTTGCTTTCCTTAGGTTTGAAACGCAGGCTTTTTGAACAGAAGCCACTGAAGGTGGAACTGCACTACATGCAAAGCGTTTTTTTTTTTTAGCAAAGTATGCAATCAGAAATCTGCAGGGCCGGATGTCTTGACTGCTTTCTGGTAACAAAGGAATATACTCCTACAACTAACTGCATGGTTTTTGGCCAGTCATCCTTTTCCAGCTCTCTGGAAAAGATCCATTTCTGCTCCCAAAATGCCTTTTGTGTTCTGAGGCAGTCCTTGTGACTTGCTGAAGATGGAAGTTGTTTCAAAGACGATTCACTGCAGCACAGGGGAACTACAGGACTGTCAGCGCTGGCGTCATGCAGGAATGCAGGGAACAAGTATTACATCATCATAGTGTTGCTATTACACCCGTTATATGCAGACCACTGCCATATGACAGCCACCAGCTTGTACCCCGACGCATGCACAGTCAGCTGGGATAGGATATACACAAAGTTAGCAGCGCTAAACAAATGCATATTCTCCACCACTGACTTTTAGAGAGAACCAAGTATTTCTCATCTCGTCTCATATTTTTGTATATGGTTATGACACAAGCCCTACCCTCCTTGTCTCTGTTAGAGGCTGGTACTCCTGGTCACATCTGCCTCTCACATTCCTCGTTGCTTGTAGGGCCAGGCAGCTTGGCACGGCGCTGACTGGGAATTTTCCACAGGTCAGCAGTGGAAGGGGCACACAAGCCTACCTTTGTCTGTGCCCATGCTTTGCCTTCTTCTCTGCAGACCCTTCACTTTCACAAGTATACAAGCACACACACACACACATACGCTGTATCTGCATCACGCGTGGTGAGAGGGAGAGCAAACAGTGAAACTGGTCCACTTTATTTCATTTTGAATGGCATTTTCTTATCCTTCAGAATACTTGATTAATCCCAAAGGGAAATTCAGGACAGATGAGCGGAGAGAAATGTGTCCGTCCTCTCCAAAGACCGGAAGAAGGAGTGTCACAAGTATACTTTTGTTAAGTTAGTAACTAATGAAAAATCTTTGTACTTTTCAATGCCCCTAAATTAAAAACAATATTGCTTGTGCTGTTATAAAATATATATATATATATATAATAATTAAATTAGCACTGTGCAAATGACATTAAAGCCTATACTTCAGGGTTAGAAATGGTTGTCAGTGCTTAATACCGGCTGACCTGATGGGAGCGGCTCAGGGATTATTCCCATGTAAAGACAGAAGCATGTCCCCCTTTCCCCTTTTGCCACCTGCCGGGCTGCTCTGAGGCCACCTGGTGGTGGGGTAATTAAAGCACCATAGCCCAGTCAAGCTGCAGTAACTCTCCCAGATCCACAGAGAATGACTGGAGCCATGGGCGCCCTTAATCCTGTTTGTGGCAATCGGGAAACACTCCAGTCCCAGCCGGAAGATAGGGAGGTCGAGGACAGCGGACAATGGGGCAGCAGAGGGAGCGGAGACGAGGGAGGGTGGGAAGGAGAGGGAGAGGAAAGGCAAATCTGTGTTCGCCATTACTTCACATCTCCGTCTGCTTTTACGGCTTTTGTCGGTGGAAAACACCTGCATAGCCTCTCTCTCCCTTCTCTCTCCCTTCTCTCTACTTCTCTCTTCCTTCTCTCCGCGTCTCTCTACCTTCATTCTGCTTCTCCCTTCCCCCTATCATGTTATAGCTTGAAGGTCAGCACAGGTCGGCACGGAGGGATTGACGGGTAAATCAAGATGTTGGAAAATGACATATAGATGGCCAAATATGACTTGATAAATGTTGTTAAATGTGAGGCAAGTAAACACGCCAGGAAATGAACGAGTAAAGTGGGGTCAATATTCCTCTTTAGTGCACTCGCCTCTCACTCAGAAGTGTTTCATGCGTTTTATGCCATAAAATATAATTCTATAAATTTAATATCCCTCCTTCGGCATGAAAAATATTTATCTTCGGGTATAACTTTTTACAATGAGTAGAGGTTGTGTTGTGAACAGTAATACCTTCAATTCATTTTATCATTCACTTTCAAATTTGTGTAGTCTCGCCTGACCTGCCCTTTATCCTAACGGGCTGAGCGCATGAAGCTCTCTCTCGCCAGCCTCCCTGCTCGTACAGACCATAATCCCTTGGGAAGATGGAGCAACAGAGAAAAGGGCATAGTGGTAACCCAGACCACAGGTTTGTCTCCCTCATTTCCCCTCTCCTCAGGGGGTTCAACCCCGGCCCCGCCCTGGCCTGAATGTCCAACCCCAAAAAAATCCAATTAGACTCGTTCATTAAGAAACCCAGCAGGAGCGGCGCAAACGGCTCTGTGCACACCCACAGGCTGAAATGAACACATGTACATGAACCGGGATGTGCACCTGTGTCCCCCCCCCCCCCCCCACACACACACACACACACAATGCTACGAGGTGCAGACAGGGCCGAAACGCTTTAGGGACAATGTTGACTCATTTCCGACAAGGCTGCTGAAAACTTTAAGCAAAGCCCACATCCACGAAGGCGGAGGTTTGTGCACCGTTTTCCATGATGCGGTGTCCCCAACGGACAGACGCAGCGCTAGTCACTGCGACACCCCATTACAACATGTACACTACCTCACTGCTCAGGAAGCCACCCTCACCACCCTCTGACTGGCTGGACCAAGAGCAGCCAGTAAGAGCAACAAGGGTCGGGAGAAACGCTCACACACTCGAATAAAGAGCCGTCACTTTTGGGTTGCAAGATTGTGAAAACCCCCAAATCCTGTGGAAATGCTTCTTTGCACTAGTTGTTCAATTGTCAACGTTCAGGTTCACCACTTCATTCATGTGCAACACCCATTTACAGTATTCTAGCTATATGGAGACATCCGTCCCTCGGTTGTTACGTTCCAGGAGCCCCGCGATAGGTGAAAACACGTTTGTGTTCTAGTACAGTAACAGTACTGCATATTTCTTCTGCTCTTAAACAGTGTCAATGCTACCTGTACTCTTAATCCTAAATTAATGATACTGTACAGCACATTTGTCAAACTTGTGGCCCTCCACGTCATTTTTTGTGCCCCCCCCCCCCCCCCCCCGAGAGCCGTGTGCAGCCATTCGTTTTTGGCAGGGTACACCCCGCCTGAGACGCACGGAAAAACTCCAGGTGGAATTAAACCCAGAACCTTGTTGCGCCACCACACGGAGAATGTACTTTGGTTCTTCAAGACAAGCATCATTTTTTTCCACAACCACTCTGTTAAAAAAAAGAAACATTCGTTATAATTAAGGAAAACGTTCTAAAGTATGAGAATGTTTTTTTTATGCTTTGTGCTTTTATAATGCTGAAAAACAGTTATTATTCCTACTCATGATGAGGAGTCCACTTGGCCAGCAGCTCCTCTGCCAGGTCCAATAAATCATGCAGTGTGGGTCCAGGCCTTGCCAGGGAGAGGGAGCCGGGTGGGACCGGCATTAAGCTGCTGGTGAGACGGCAGGTTGGCAGTTCAGTCACAGGCTGGTGTCCACAGCTGATGCTGGCCAGAGTAAACAATGCCCGGCAGTCCAATTCATACACACACCCAGTCCAGACGCCCTTCTCCCCCCCCTTATGTCACACATTTTGTCGACAATCCAGACAGAAATGGAAAACATGTGCTCACATAAGGAGTCCGAAGGGAGAGGACCGTACACACAGGGTTCTGTTGTTCCCACACTGACGGACACATGATGCTTCCAGCCTTCTCATTGGACTCGGCCTTTTAATTCAAACTGAGGCATCCCGGCAAAAGCACCAGGGTCTATTTATCTGGCGGTAACGGCGTCATGATTGCTCAAGCAGCGCAACCTCTCCTCCTATTGGTGTCAAAGTCAAAGAATACGAAGCTGCTTTGTCTGAGCGGTCAGCTTCTGAAGGCCGTTACGGCTCTGAACGAAAACGTATGAATACACAAGTAGAAATACACTGAGCTTTCAATATATTTAATGAATAGGCAGATTTTAAATATATATTTCAAAATGTTTTAAATATCCAATAAAATATAACACTTAACTGTTATTACATAAAAATAATGAGAATATATAAAAATGAGTTTCACATTTCTAATTTTTTGCAGGCCTTACAATGACCTCTAACAGACAGAAGACATTTGATTTAAGCTTTCTCTCTCTCTCTCTCTCTCTCTCCCTCTGGAGTGAAACTCCTACATTCCAGGAGAAATCTCAGAATCAACAAGCATGAAATTCATTTCTCACATGGCCGCATCTGCGCCTCCTAATCATAACCTGGACTGACAATTCAATCCCGCACTCCATTGCCTGCTCCCTCCTTCCATTCTGGCTTCCGCCCTCGCTGTCTCCCGAAACTCCCCTCCCGCCACCACCTTCAGCTTCCCTAACTGTATTGCCCCAGCCCCCCCTACCTTATTAGGCTCAGCAAAAAAAAACAATTAACAACGCCAACTATAATTACAGTAATGGCCATAAGGGAGCCAGTGACCTGGTTCCTCACCCGAAACTCCATCTGGCACCCTCCGAGCAGCACACTCACCTTCTGGCCTGTTTGCTGGGGGGGAGCGGGGTGGGTTGCGGTTGGGGTACCGGACATGGTGTCATGGTGTCAAAGCGTCTGACCTGACCGGCTAATGGCTGGTCAGAGCCAGTGATTAAGCTGTAAGACGCTGGAGGGGGGAATCCAGTTTGGTCCCCTGGTCAGACATGTTTGCTGTTTTCTGGGCTGTTACACAGGGGAGATTAGGGGGGGGGGGGGGGGATGCTTTTGCACAAACACTCCAATTCATCATCTGTGTGCCGAGAAAATGAAAAATGTGTATAGCCAGGTAAATGACCGCATTAGCGTAATGGCTGATTACAGCAATTTACCCTGAGCACTGCCAGGAATCTGCATTCCAGTCCGCAGCGCTAGCTAATCCCAGATGCCCGGGCTTGCGTATGATGGAGGGGGTGGGATAAGATTGGTACTGGTCAACGTGAGTCCTTCACAGAGGCCGAGTGCACAGCCAACATTAAAATCTTTGCCTTGATGTCCAATGCCTTCGGGAATAAATAAATAAAGATTATTTGAGAGGTGCATCTGTGGAGATCAGAGGTGTTGATGCAATTCTGCAAGACTTTGTATGAAATTAACAATTAGAGCGACAAGGTCTTCGGCGACAAGTAGAAATCACCGGCGTGATAGTTGAGACAAAAAGTTAACTAAAGTAAGAAACATGAGCAGGAAAAGAAGGCTGCAAAAATAACCTGATGTAACTGTGACTTTGCATTTCTGAGTGTGACACAGCTGTCATAAATACAAATCCTACGGTGGCCCTGAAGTGCAAATCACAACAACAAATCGTATTGCACACAATAAAGAAGGAATCGCGCAAACAAGAAAAAAACACACGCACAAATAAGGAATCGCGCAAACAAGAAAAAAACACACACACAAATAAGGAATCGCGCAAACAAGAAAAAAATACACACACAAATAAGGAATCGCGCAAACAAGAATACAAAACACACAAACAAGAATCGAAATCACGCAAACAAGAATACAAAACACACAAACAAGAATCGAAATCACGCAAACAAGAATACAAAACACACAAACAAGAATCGAAATCACGCAAACAAGAATACAAAACACACAAACAAGAATCGAAATCACACAAACAAGAATCGAAATCACGCAAACAAGAAATGAAATCACGCAAACAAGAAAGCTCCAAACCGGAAATGCTAAATATCGGACAAGTCCAAACCGGAAATGCTAAATATCGGACATGAGGGGTCTGGTTGCTGATTGGACAGAAGCACTGTCAATCATTCTGACTTTCGCTACAGGTTTCCCGTAATTGAGCAGCAATTAGTAGCAATTGAGTAGTAGGTAAGAGAACAGCGTGAGATACGAAAATATGTTTTGCCGTCATTGTGGTAAAAAGTTACCCGAAGAAGAACGGCCGAACTATTGCAGTGGTTGCGGCAAGAGACTTCAAGGGATTCTGGACAATGAACCAACCGCATGTCAACTATTGCATCATAAGTGTGTCCCGCATCAAAATTATTACTGATAATGTCTTCGGTGGCAGCCATAATTACAAATGAACTTTCTCAGCAATCAGCATCCGGACCTCTGCATGTCCGATATTTAGCATTTCCGGTTTGGAGTTTTCTTGTTTGCGTGATTTCATTTCTTGTTTGCGTGATTTCTATTCTTGTTTGCGTGATTTCATTTCTTGTTTGCGTGATTTCATTTCTTGTTTGCGTGATTTCGATTCTTGTTTGCGTGTTTTGTATTCTTGTTTGCGTGATTTCATTTCTTGTTTGCGTGTTTTGTATTCTTGTTTGCGTGATTTCATTTCTTGTTTGCGTGATTTCATTTCTTGTTTGCGTGATTTCCATTCTTGTTTGTGTGTTTTCTATTCTTGTTTGCGTGATTTATTATTTGTGTGTGTGTTTTTTCTTGTTTGCGTGATTTCTTATTTGTGCGCGTGTTTTTTTCTTGTTTGCGTGATTTCTTATTTGTGCGCGTGTTTTTTTCTTGTTTGCGCGATTCCTTCTTTATTGTGTGCGCTACGATTTGTTGTTGTGTTTTGCACTTCAGGGCCACCGTAAAATCCCATTTTTAATGTCAGTATTCCAAAATGTGTTTTATACACTAACCACAAACAGATGTCTGCTGCGTATTAAGAACGTTGTGTTGCATCCGCGTACTGATGAATGAACGTAGGGCCCTGGATGCACAGCTTAATGTGGGAAAAAGTAAACTCACTGTTAATGATTCCTAGAGCTTCACAACTAAACAACACAACACACAAAAATTATTTGTATTGTACAACACCGAAAAGCACTGCTTCCTTCTGGCTAATCTGCGTCTGATAGCATCTGGCACGTTCATAGGCATTTCTGATGTTGTTCATTGTCATGTTGTTTATCCTAAGTGAACATCTGCTCTATCATATTGTAGACTGCAGCACAACACGCTACCAATCCCGATTAAAGGCTGCATGAGCCCATCAGTGTCGGTGTGTATTTGTACAGCAGGTCTAGCGGAGCACGTGTCAGCTCACCTCGGGCCAGCATTTGGGTGCTCTGGCAGCGCTGCGCTCCAGGCCCCTGGCTCCCTGGATTAATGCCGATTGTTTGGGAATGCCTCGGAGCTGTGGACCACACAAGCAGAGTCAGAGGGAACGCCAACCTGCTCGGGGCTGCAGGAGAGGAGAGCAGCGAGAAGTCCACAGAGATCTTGTATGTATTTTTTTGCACGCTGCTCTCTTCTACCTCACTCTTTCCTTGGTTCTCTTTCCAGCACCGTGCACGCAAATGCTCGTTCTTCGCACCATCTCTCTCTTTCCGTTTTCATTCACCCTTTGAAACCCAATGAGCTGCTTTTGGAGTCAAGATGAAACTCCATTCCCCTCACAACCTGTCCTACTGAGCATGCGTGCGTGTGCGTGTGTGTGTGTGTGTGCATGTGCATCTGCAATTGCAACCTAATGTACATTTGTCGTGTTCTGTGGGAGGTCTAAAACGAGTGTGGGAGGACACTTAGGGAGGGATATGGAGAGAACAACAAATCCTTGAATAAAACAGACGCTTCAAGTAGCTGAACTCTCAGCATGCGCTTCAATGGATTTCGGTGCAGGTCATTAGAGACGGGCGGCGTCTGCAGCTGTAAATGTTCCACGCAAGGATCTTTCTGTAAACACAATTAAGGCTTTAATATACATGCCTTTTGCTTTGTAATCACTCCAGCAAGAAAGCAAAACTCCCACACAGAGGAGGGGTGGGGGGGGTGGCTGAGAATCAACAGCCTAAATTTCACCGTACATCTGCAGATACAGCATGTCTCGTGTGTCTTCGGTCACTATCTGCTCAGCACTAAAGGTCAAATTATACCAGAAATGCATGAGTTGGGAACGACAGGAGATGCAATGCTGACAGCTGTGTTGGGGCATCAGGGTTTGGGAGGCTGGCATTCCCAGATGTTCAATGCAACTCAATAGCTTTCATGTGGGAATACCTTATAAATCAAGGAGGACCATGATATCAGATCCTTTTCATCCACTGCCTCAAATGGTTAAAATTTAGAAACGTGGGATTTTCAGTTTGGATTCCCCAAGGATGGCCAGATGCAATAATCGTATGTGTGTGTGTGTGTGTGTGCTCGCGCAATGATGGTGGAAGATGGAAGAGCACTCTGGGGTTGCACCACAGATTTATTTTAACTGTGAGATGAAACAGAAACTAAACCGGAAACGCTCGATGGTGTCAGGCAGTGATGTTTGTCAAGCCGAGTGGGAAGAAGGGCCGAACGCTTGAATTGACGCCACACACGAGGAAGAGGCTGCCTGCGTTCAAGCTGCAGCTCAGCCAGCACCAGTGATTTATTTCCATAATGTGTTTAAAAGTAGAAGAGCAGGGGTGTCTTCTAGAAACATCAACAAGCTGTTTACGGCTTAGACTTGTGACTTAAGCTCATGCAAATGTCTGCACGGAGGACATTTGTCACAGGAGAGGTCCAGGTGTCTCCATGTCCTCCCTCACTGCGTTCATGTATCGTCTCCTAGGTCCGAACCATCTGGACATGTCCAACATGTCGAAGTCTAGTTTCTCTGATCTATCACTATATATTACCATTGGAATTAAAGACATTCAAAACTATGAAGTGACATTAAATTGTTCATGTAGCTTGGGATTAAGCTGAAGGCCTATGGTGTTCCTGGTTAGCTCATGGCTGACACACTGCCTTACATTCGCACTCTGACTCAGACTGGAGGAGGGATTCCTCCGGCCTTCCTCAGAACCACAATAGAAATTAGCCGGCAACGACAAAACGCTCACTTTTCTCCTACTAATGATTTTCTTCCTGCAGCCACATACCAAAAAAGAAACCCCCGCCAGCCTCCAGTTTCCATTTGCACACATCCCTCGCTCCTTACTCATTCCAACTTTTCCTTCCATCATCCTCTCCCCTCTGCTTTAGGTGACTCTCCTCACAACCCCAAAGCACACCCCGTCCACCCACCCATCCCCACGCTGCCCCTCTCCACTGCAGCTGCCAAGAATAAGGCAGGCTGATGTGGGGGCCCCGTGGGGGGAGGCCCTGCTCTGGTGAAATAGTGTTTCTCCAGCCTGAGTGCTCACTCCTCTGGATTCATCCACTTGGCTCTGTTTATTTAATATCCAGTCAGCTGTGGGGAGTGGGGTTAGCCACAGCTTATAAAACTCAGTCAGCATGACCAAGATATAACACCCCTCCCCCTCATTCTCTAGGAACCTGAAAATATACTGTGCACCCACACTCCCCCCCCCCGATCCAAACACACTCATCCAACAACCAGGTCAAGCATCTCCTTGGTTTTACACTGCAGCAGAACACATTATTATGAAATCATAAAAGTAAATCATAATTCTTTGGGGGGCAGAAACCAGTGTTCAAAGAAACCAAAAATATCTAAGGGTAATTTGGCAGAGGAATTCCCCTGTTACATCTCCTTCCTAGAACAGAGGTTACAGTCATAACGTTTAGTTTTACACATGTGATTATTCCAAATCAACCAAATGTGTTCACGATGCAGCCTGAACAAATAAGACTTTAACACAAGCGTAACTTGTAGCTGCTCTCTCTGTACGCTCTACTGCAGGCAAACATGGACAGAAAAGTCTCAGATAGTCCTTCCATTCGGTCCCGTTGCAACCTGTCATACACGTCTCTGCCCAGAAATCAATGGTGACGCCAGAGAAGTAATGAGTTGACCTTTTTGACTGGTATAAAGGCAGCAGAACAGAAACAAAACTGCAGCGGACGATAATGCATGAGCTCACACCAGACTTTAAGGAGTATGACGCAGACATACATGGATTTTTGCACAAGAGCAGAGGTGGTGGGGGTCTTAATAACTCCCACATTCAGTCTGCCCTGCTGGGAGCCATACCAGCATGGGTCTCCGCCTCGACTCGAAGGCTCCATAGCAACCTCAAGGGTCAGGGGTTGTGAGGAAAGGTTGCTTTTATCTGCTAATGAGGTCGATACCTGGGGCTCCATGTCTTTCTGCCTCTGTCTCTCAGCATCTCCCCTACGCGGAGAGTGTGTGTGTGTGTGGGGGGGGGGGTGGCAGCAGCTATGAATGCCTGCCAAGTGACACCAACGCCATCTTCACTCATCTCCACATCGACCTCTAAGCGCCATCTTCCAGAGCAGAATGGAGTGTGAAGTTGCCGGGTGAGAGGGGTCACCCATATTAGGTTCCCCCCTGCAGGGAAGATAAGAAAAGAAAATGGCTCCAAAAATTGTGTATCCCAGTCTGGCTCCTCATTGTTCAATAAATGTTCACATGCAAATAGACGCTCACCCCTCAGCCTGCGGAAGGGTGTAACTTTCGGAGTTTGATTGATTGGCCTCAGCCCAGCTCAGGTTGTGCAGCGCTGCACTCACTGCTAATCGGGCCTGTGCTTTATGTTACACAAATCAAAATGAGCTGAAAGAAACATAACACAATAGCCAAACAAGCCAAATGATTGCCTCTCACCTTTTTAAAAAGGGCTTACGTCAAATCTCTGAAATATGAACCGCTCAAAAACAAATGAATGCGGGATGAGATGTAGGACTTATGTCCTTGGAAAGCAATCAGCAATCTCTTGCTACAATACATAAGGCTCATTGCCCCATGTGCCCCTTCGGTGGGGTAAACAGGCACCCTCACCACCCCCCCCACCCCCCCCCCCCCGGTTCTCCTCACACACACCCTTACTCTCTCACACACGCCCCCTGTCATGTTCGCGGGACTGAGAAAGGAGTCCATTAACTCTGATTTAGTGGCAGTGTCATGCAGTGCCCTTTGTGAGGCAGCGACATTCGGTGAATGGAAATCAGAATTTGCGTCCCCTCCTCCTCCATCTTTCCTGCTCTTGGCTCCAAGCTGAGGAGCGACGTTATGTGGGACTGTTGGTGTGGCTGTGGTAGGAGTGTGAGGGGTTCAGACTTGTGCCTGGGGGGGGGGGGATGTCTCTGAGTGGCGGACCCTTTGTGCCTGGGCCAGCCTGTTTGTTTAGCCTTTCCTCACTGAGCTGATTCACACATCAGTGGCTCGTACAGAGGGACGAGGCGATGGCAGGACGACACAAAGACAAAACTCTGGTCCAAGACCACGATGTTTTCTTTTTGTGGAATTCCAGAATGTTAATCAATTGTGTCTCGCGTTCCCAGTTCATTGCAATATTCATGCGTTCATCTTCTTGAAGACGAGATGCTCAAGATCATCTCGTCTTCTGGCTTCCCTGGCTACTGTTGCATTTTAAGCTGCATTGCATTGTTGTGGCGCATCTTTAAGTAGAGGTTTAATGACTCTGGTTTGAATCAATCCACTGCTATATTGGGTTAGCAGCAGGTGAGGCAGGCATATGCTTCCAAACGAGAATCATTTGAAGGCCAAACAGTCATCATATATCCCTCCTTTCCGGTTTCACCACTCATGAGAGTATGTCTCGGCTGAGGAGGACTTCAGCGTCACTGTCGCTTCTCGTGAGTTAAGATTTAGAGTATTTCCTTTGAATCGTTCTTGGAGCTTCCTGCCACATGTTTATCTGCAGGCAGAAATGACGCTGTCCAGAGGAGAACGGCTTCACAGGCTTGCAAAGGAAATTGAAACATGCTTATTGCATTGATTCATTGCGACAGATGGCAGCCGCTCTGTTGCTTTGGAGCTTCTAATGCTGTCCCTGGCAGGAATGCGTATCGCTAGGGTATCACTCGGGTATCACTACTAGGGTATCGCTAGGGTATTCTCTACGCAGATGCAAACAGCGCTGCTTGTCAGTCCTGATACTCTTATCAATGACTTTATTTACGCCAGTAGTCACAAACATGGCATGAAAAATGACAGAAAACATTAACAACAATCAGCAAGACAAGATGAATCACCTGCTTGAAGGGACAGAGCCCATTAAATTCAAACATCAAAGCTCCAAGAGCCAACTTAGCTACATTTGGTAAAGGGGGCTGCAGAGACACGTGTGGAATTCTTTTGGCTGCTTTATTCAAAAGAAATAATTAATTTCCAAAATAATGCCTGCAAAATAATAAAGTCTGCGCACGATACCCGTTTGGTAAACATCCGAAGACGGCCTCGTGATTATTGACTGCAGGCAGGCGTTCCGTGTCAGACCAGAAAACCGCCTCTGTGCAGTTATCACTGTAATGCAGAGTGTGGCTGTGGACCTGGGTCCGACCACCATGCCTGATACACTCAGAACATTTATGAGCCCTGTCAGTTTATCTTGATCTGTTAACCCGTTAACCAGGATGTTTCGCGCTCGGTCTGCCATGATGACACTGATTATTTATTAAATATTAACTGAATGTTATATGAACACTGATTGCGGCTGTCCTGGCAGCTAATCAATAATTCTGTAACTCCCCAGAACTGCAGCCGTTTCTCACTCTACAGTCATTAATATTGTCTGTGATTGTTTTTCACCTTTGGTAGCACACATAAAAAAAAAAAGTTCATAATGCAATCGACTAAGATCAGCGGGTGAGAGAATCACGCAAGGCTGTGAGGTTTTGAACTTTTCAAAATGGCTTCTACTCTATGTTTCGCAACTATAGCTTTATCAATTACTTCAAAGATACAAACAAATGAAACGATGAAAAGTGAATGTTTGTGTCTTTGTGTGGAGTTTAAAGGTCGACTGTGTTGAGCTAAAACATCGGTCAGCTGTGGCCCGTTGATATCAGAATCAGAATACTTCTTTGATTGCCTGACTGAATTCTCTACCGGCTGAAGACGGGCCGCGACGGGCTCGCAGCGGCGTCGACACAGAAAGTGCCCACGTGATAAATAGGAAACAGGAGAGCCCAGAGGTCAGGATTGATTATTCTACCCCCCGCCTCTTGGCAAACAAAATAAGAAAAATATTTAGACAAACAGGAAGCTGAGATTTTCCTAATGATTGGAAACACATTGAGCCGATTTGTGTGACTCCAAGCGCACGTGGATAGATACACCCTGCATGCACGGAACGGAATAACACGATTTTGTAGCAGATCATAAAACTGAAATTAAAGGTTCGGGACAGATTTGAGGTGTTGAGCCTTTTGTAGGCATTAAGTTCTAGATGGTGGAATGTTTCTACACAAGCCCGTTCATGTTGCTGAGCCCTGGCTTCCCTCCAGCCATGTTGGATCAGCCATAATAAGTTGCGAGTTTATGGACCTTTGCTCCCCAAACGTCTACCATGTTGCTAATTGGGTACATCTGTGGCTGGTGTTTTGAAGTTTTGTCTCAACGCGCAGCTGTCCGCTCCATTTCTACCAGCCTCTGGTTAAAAGTAGCCTGAGCTACTCCGCTATCTGTGCCCCGCCCTTAAATAGAAGCCATGCCTGTGGCGAGTGTTCACCAGGAGGGTTGGCTCTTTGAGCACATTCTCATATCCACTTGAAGGCCACTTCAGTCCTAGATTATAACTTATTAGGATTTAGTGGATTATGAATACATTTAATATAAAATGTTTTAATGTCGTTGAAACAATCACATTTATTCAAATTTCTAAATATATGGGTGAAATATTTTGTTTCTGTATTTGGTTTGGGCGATCAGAGAATCATTAAAAATGTATATTAGAATAAATAGTAATATTGATATAATAGAAGAGTTTATTCCAAAGCAGTGTCCTTAACCAGGCAGGACAGGCAGACAGGGCGACGCAAAAACGACAGCGTCCAGGAATCAACAACAATTGACCTGGATGTTTCAGCACAACAAGCCTTGTTCACCTGTTCTGTCCCAAAACAGTTCACTCAATTTGTCCCTTTAGCATTGTGTATCGCTAGTCCTCTCCTTAAAAAGTCATACCGTGTAACATTCATATAAAGTAACATGAAATGTCTTCTGGATCTGATTCAGAATGAGGGAAAAAATTACATTTTAACATTAAAGCTTCATTTCTTAGGGTTGCTATGGTGACTCTTGCTGCAGGTTGATTTCTGCGGTGGCATGTTGAACTGAACGAGACGCACCTGTTACACATCTCACCCAATCAGCTGCTGCCTCTCTGGACACTTCTCTGCCTGAATATCCTCTCCCGTTCTGTGTCCTCCCAAAGTCAATAATTATGTCTTTAATACCTGAGGAGACAGATCCAATTCACATTGGGGTAAATTTTCAGAAAAGAACAATGTTGTTTTCAGACCCTTTCAATAATATCTCTTTTATTACCTCTACAAAGGAGGTTCTGTTTTTGCTGGCCTTTACCAAGGCACTCTGGAATTAGTAGTGGACAAATGGATTTGTTGTATCTTCACAAGCTACGGATCTAGATCCAGAAGAATCCGCCATTACTGAAAGTGTGTTTATTGTGAATAATGTCTAAACGAATAATGATATCAATGTTCATCCGATTTCTAAAGGTTTGTTTTCAATCTAAAAATATAGATAAAATGAATGTAGGACCATTAGTTTTGGTGTAAATCACAATATAGTGAGACTGAGGTTCTTGGCGGAGGTCTGCGCTCTCCTAGTTTTGAGAATGTAATTTCAGTTTCAAGAAATGAGCCAAACCAAGTGACAAAAACTGTATTACAGAGAAACAGTGCTCATCGACTCAGGAGTCATGACAACAAATATGTTTTTTAAATAATGTCATGTATTATCAAACATCAGAATCCTGACATGGTCTAAAATAATCTGTGCAAATATATAAAATGTTCTTATTTTAACCAGAATTAATTTTTGGTTTCAGAACTTTGCCCTTAACTTCTTCATGATAACTCATCAATTCATTGATTGGAGATGCAGCCTGGAAGGTTCAACCGGGGAAATGCCACCAGTCGCTTCGAAATTAACAGCACACACACACTCACACACACACTGTAAAGATCAGTCATCATCCTGCAGGTTTCTTCTGCTGGATACTTTTCCATACTTCACATGCTAACTTCCTCAAGATTTGGTTGGATTATATTTCACCCTGATATTCTGTGTTTTTGTCGACAACTTTAGTTTGACCGCCTCTGTAGAAAATACATCAGGAATTTGAAGGGAAGAATGAGATAAAGTTTTGTCTCGAGTCATCCGCATTACTTCATAGCATCTTTCAGTGCCGTCAGAAGAGAAATGAGCACAAATGTGTGTTCTTTGTATCCCAGAGAAACCTGATCTTGAGTAATTGTCAGGATAAGACGAGGGATTGACCTCTGCCATGAACCATATTTTCTGAAACAACACACACTTGAGCTGGCTTTGAAATAGCCTCTCCGCTGGGTCTGGACTGGCCCGCGGGGAAGCTCGTCATCAAGTTTTTAGTGTAACTAAACAAAGCCTGGAGTAACTTCTTTGGCTCACTCCTACACCCCCAGCGAACACATCCTCGGTACCCTCTGCTGGCTATGACATCACGCCGTGCATGTCAAGCTCCAGTGTGCTGGACAGGACCAGGTTGCTCTCCCTGCCTCTTAGCGCAGGCTTGTGTTTGCACTTTTTAAACCGTAATGATTTGCATCGATGTTGTTTTGAGTAGTGCTGGTTTTATACTGATTTTATACTTCTGTGTAATGAAATAAAGTTGACTTGTTTTGTATTTTATAAATTGCATTCATTCGCATTTAACAAAGTTAATGCTTTATTTGTTTAGTCATTGATTGAGGCATTTTATAAATCAACTGCACTCAGAGAGCGCAGACCTCCGCCAAGCAGCTCATTCCCCTCCTAACTGGATCTACACCGTCCACACGGTGATCTGGATCGTCACCAAAAGGTTCTAAATTGTTGGTATCTTTACACACCAACCATGAAAAGCAAAAGTCCGATCCAGATGAAATTCGGCGGTGAGATAGAGGTCCCCGCCCTACATGACTGTGCCAAATTCCATAAGAATCGGCCAATAATCAATCGAGATATTGAACAAATCCATTGACTGGAATGTTACTGAAAATTTCAAAGTGATCCAGAATCCAGGATTCCATAGCGATCTGTTCAGAACGTTTTGAGTTCTCGGCAGCAGTAGTAATCGAGTATCCTCCGTCTGTCCAGACATGATGCGTTTGTGTCTTTGCTGTTGTGACAGCTCAGCTCCTGCAGTATTCGGCTTACATTCCTTTCATCCCAGATCTCCCAAAGGTCAACCCCACCTTTCCCAATCACCACCCCAGTGTGAGGGAATCTGACAGATGCAGGACCGTGCAGATGGCCGGCAAGTCCACGGCCAACTGACAATCTGTGTCAGCCGTGCTGCTCAGACATCGCAGGCATCAGAAACCCTGTAAAAAGAAGGAATCTGGTGTAGAAAGGGAATTCTGCCGCCGTCCAAGCAATCAGTGCAAGAAGCTGCAAGGTAATGTCATTTGGATGAAAGCCTTTCAAAAAGGTCTCTAAGGCCGCTAAATTCAGGAATAACAGAAACGTTTCCGGGGGTGACCTCCACCGCCCCTTCTCTACCTTCTGCCCTCAGCGTAAAAACTCCACTTTGAAGGGCTGAAGTCATCAAAGAAGGAAAGAATAATTCAGCGGAAAAAAGCACGTCTGGGATTTCTTAACCTGTAACCTGTCCTTCCTGCACGTTGAAACCCTTCTTGCAATTATAGATGGATTTAAAAGTGTTCTTACTCAGAGTCAGAGGAGCTGCGACAGACGTGCAAGGCTAAAGGAAGGAATGCACGATTACTCCATATAAAGATGGAATAAATGATGAGTATATAATTAGTTTTAAATCCAAGACACGTTTCCCTTCACATGAATTTAATCTTGTGCATCAAACACATTTTGTGGCTGATTGTTCTGAATGAAATACATTTTCCGGCCTGCGCAACCCTCTCTGATGCAAGAAGAAAGAATCGTTGACCAGCTCTGTCACTGCAGAAAGTGTGACAGTCAGCAACATAAGATGACTGCTTGTTGACTGGTTGCACTTGTAATAAATAGAGAAAGTGTGCCTCCTTGTGGTTGAAATATTTTGTAAATTAAAAACGCTAACGTCCATCCATCCATCTTCGACCTGTTATCAATGCAGCAAATAATAATTCAAGCTTTATAATAAAGCACATTGAAGTAATCACAGAAAATAACGTACAATATTTTTGAAGCAACCAGCAAATGGTCAACATTTGAAAACATTCTCTTGTGTTTGAATTCACTTTCTCCTTCCCAATTTTCCAAAGCGTCCGAGATTGGAGGAAAACGTCCGGGTTCACAAAGTGAAGTCTCTTTGTCTGCATCTGCTGAGGAGACAGAAGAGGACGACTTATGGCGATCCGATGACACGTCACTTGTCACTTGGGTGACTGAGCGCTGCTGGTTTGAAGCGGGGACTTGGCAGGTACTTTCCGAGTCCCCTTTCCAAGTCCTTCCAGGTGGGCCTGGAATGTTGAGGTCTGCTGTTCCACGGAGAGGAAACTCTCCTGCACCTTGTCAAGCTGTTAGGAGAGGTGAGGTTGTTTTTTTATTCGTGTGGTTTTGTCAGCCTGTAAATAATATTACGCTATTATTCCAGCGTACCTGCTCCATGTTGGACTGAAGCAAGAGCTCTGGCCAGACTGGCTCACTGCTGCTGTTCACACCGGCGCTTGTGTGAGCGCGGCTCCAGGTTAACTCCTGTGGAGCGAGGCAGAAGGACTTTGTAATAGAAAAGCTCCAGAAACAAGAGAACTTTATCGCCGGAGGACAAACGTACCTGCAGGATTTGCGTGCTGTCCTTCAGATGAGTTTGGCAGAGCTGAAGTCTGTTTTTGGAGTCACCCAAGACTGCAAGCAAAGTCTTTGCCAAAATGCATAAAAGAATCACACACACACACACACACACACTCAGAGGCACTGATAAGGTGAATATGCAGCTGTTGTTGTGGGGGGGGGGGGGCAATAGTGTTCGGCCAGTAACTCCAGGCAGACCTTCAAAGCTGCTTACCCGTGCATCTCTTTGGGTCGAGGCCAGATCCTTGTGGCCTCGACTCCCCTCTTTGGTGAGCGTGACCCCAGTGTGCAGCTCCTCCAGCTGGACCCAGAGGCCATCCAGACGCCTCTGGATGGCCTTCACACTGTCTTCAAAATCCCCCTGCACCTGGACGAGTCTGCACAACAGCCTCATCCTGTCAGAGAGTCACATGCGATGTTAATCCCCCCCCCCTCCCCTGCAGCAAAGCTTCCAAGGACGGGACACACAATCGATGCGGATCCTCACCTTTGCTGCAGGTAGCTGGAGATGACTTTTACTTTGTCCATCAGCGGAGAGTCTCCATCCGACTCTAAATCAGCCTTTTCAAGGGAGCGAGACACTGACTGCAGCAAAACAAAATTAAAAAGAGAGAATAATGTATTTAGTTTATAGCATCTCTAGCTGCCTTTTAATGTCTAACGAGACAGAATATCAAACCGTCTTTCCTCTGCCCATCTTAATTCAGAGTGCAGACGACGGCAGCGCAGAGGGTGTGCGTTGCCCCGGGCTACAAGGTCTGATCTCCGTAATATCACAGCAGACTTCACACTGATTTATATGCAAAGATTCCCATGAACACACGGGAGACGACAAGCATCGCTGGAGGCTCCCGTTTGTAGTCGAGACGGTACTTTGCTCCTTAGAGGTGGTTTCAGCCTCCCTACCTCCAGCCTGGAAAGAAGGTCCCTTATGTGGGGAACGCTGGGATCCGACAGCGGCTCCTGAAGGACACACAGCAGCAGGCTGTCGGCGAGGACGTGGGTCAGACCATCGTCATGCCCAGAGCTCCTTGATAAAGACCTCCTGGAGTCACAGAGACAACAGAATGACGAATCGGAATGTTTTATTCAAACCCATTTTGGTGAAAGTGCAAGAATGTATTTAGCAGTTGACAACTCAGGTCCATAAAGGGAAAAGACATCTGTCGACAACAAGCGGTAGCAGAGATGAAGATACTCAAGCTTCCTTTGGGTGCTTTGAAATGATTTTTGTAGTGTTAGTCAACCTGCGGCAACTTTAGACGAAGGAAACGCCGGATGCTTTGAACAGAGCAGTAAAATCTGATACGCGTGGAGTTCATTTAGTCGCCCTCTGTATCTGCTGTCAGAACTGCAGAAGTTTGAGAGAAAAAAATTATGAAAAGCTCTCACCATAAATGCTCATCATTCCTGTATTCGACCACAGTATCCTGCTGCACCGTCATCGGACGCGCCCCCTTGAATTGAAGCAAAGTCGCTGAACAAACATGACAGGGTTGAAGTGGGGTTCAGCTCATGACGTCACACTTACCGGGTTCTGTCTGAGCCCCAGAGAACATTTCAGGACAAGAACGCAAGCTCCAAGCGCCAGCCAAAGCAACCCCACCAAAAAGAGCCTCCAGGCCGCATCCACCAGGAACAGAGACGGGTGCAACGGCGCCTCCAGCGCGCAGACAGACCACACGACACCTACTAGAATGAACTTACAGGGCTGCCATGTCCTGAGAAACTGTGGCCAAGATGCTTGCTGTGGCTGAATGGCTGGTGTTTGGTTTAAACTAATAGAACAATGGAGTCACAAAGAGAGAGAGCGGCAACGTTGTCATGAAAGTAATAAAATCAGAGCACGCTGGAAGCTACCATTTCTAAAACTGACATTCATAATGGTTCATGTTTCCATGTTAAAGCTGCTGCTGTCCAGTCACGGATCCCTAAGCCAGCAATGTGGCGTCTAACGGATGGTCACTCAAGTCCTTTTAGCACACGGGTAATACTGAGCAGGCGCATGCAGCCGACGAGCACCGACATGTGGACAGATGTCTGCCTAACGTGGCAGAGACACATCAGCTGTCAGGATGTCTGACCAGAGAAATGTCTCGTTGTCTGAAGGCTGAGGCAGAACCTAATTAAAGAGCCGCCTCTCAGAAGCTGGTGCTAAAGAACGGAGAGCAACTTACTGTAGTTCCAGCCTCTCAAGAGGTTCACCCTCATTTCCGTACTCCATCCATTTAGAGGGCCAATCCCGGTCCCCTTGCCCCCCCTGTCCCGTACGCTCCTGACCTTTCGGATGGGCAACTGGCGACCGAGACATTGGAGAAACACGAAGGCATGTTGACTGAAACTGTAGCAGAGAATTAGCCGTCAGACGTAGACTAGTTCAGTGTGTGATTGTTTCCTTAGCATGGCGAGCTTGTCCAACGGGTTCTACTGGATGATTCGTTTTAGTTCCGTTTTTCCTTTTCCCACATTCCATCCTTTCATGCGTTAAACATCATGAAGACAATAGCGTGGACCAACCCTGCAACACCCACTAAAACCGTGACTTCCTTTCTTCTGCATCACTGCTACACGCCATGGATAGCACTAGTTTTCATATCAAACCATGTGGACAACCCGTTGGAATGTCAATGGCATTCGCTTTTTACTGAAGAGGCGTGGACAGTCATACGATGAAGTTATGGGGAAAGGTGGTTGAGTCCTTAGAGACAGTGGCCCTGAGGAAAAGGCAGGAGGCGGAGCTAGAAGTGGAGGAGATGAAGATGCTGAGGTTCTCCTTAGGAGTGACCAGGTTGGATAGGATTAGAAATGAGACAATGAGAGGGACAGTGAAGGTTAGACGGTTTGGAGATAAGGTCAGAGAGACCAGACTTTGATGGTTTGGGCACGTCCAGAGGCGAGACAGGGACTAGATTGGTAGAAGGATGCTGAGGATGGAACTGCCAGGGAACAGGGCTAGAGGTCAACCCAGGAGAAGATACATGGACGTAGTGAGGGAGGACATGAGAGTGGCTGGTGTTGGGGAGGACGATGCAAAGGACAGGGTGAAGTGGAGAACGTTGGTTTGCTGTGGCGACCCCTCAGGGGACAAGAAGGAAGTACAGCAGTAGTAGTAGTAGGCGTGGACATTAACAGTTTGCTTCGCTTGTGACTTTCAACTCACCAGTGTTTTCTGAGATCTTGCTGCCACCTAGCGGTGAGAACAGGAAGAACATCCAGCCCACTGTTGTCGTTTTGAATTAAACAGAAATCACAGTATACAATGTACAAAATAATTTAATCTCTCAACATGAACAAAAGGAAAACAGGTCTAAAAAAAAAAATAATAAAAAAAATCACTGTACACAATAAAACTCGTAACATTCCTGCTATATTTTGCTGTGCAAGTGTATTGTCATAAATAAATCAGTATAAATAACGGGCATGTTTAAAGCATTTACAAAGGCCATAGTGCTATGCATTTACATGTGGAACATACTGTGACACCATCTACGTGACTTCTTGCACCAAGCACGTCCGCTTCAGGAGGATAAATCTTTCTGTGGTCTTTCCTCATTCTACTGTGAGCGATCTTAGACATGTTACAATACTGTGCATACCCTGTTAGTCCACCCCAAGATATAGATGAATACAGCGATAACTCCCCGCGCAGCTTCCGTGCTGTTGAGTTGCAAATCCGTGACACTTTAAAAGTGTTAAGATAGACGGAAAAAAAAAAATCATCAGGCTCCCAAATAATATACGATGATCTGGTAAGAGTTCAAACTGCTTGAGAAGAGCTAATCATGAGTTTCAAGCTTTTATTGTTTAGCTTGTTTCAAAAGCAACCCGAGAACTGATTATACCCAATCGGGGGGGGGGGGGCTCAAACTGCAAATGCTTCTGCAGTGTTCTTTCTGACCTCCAGTGGTTGAATTCCTCACTTTGCTGTAGTGATATTCAGGAATTCACCACGGCCTTGTGACATCGCTGCTGGGTGTGTGTGTCTGGGGGGGGGGGAGATTGAAACTGATACCTGTAAAACCAAAACACCAGTAAAAGATTTATGAGTCAGTATTCTGTGAGTCTCGAAGGGTGGAAGCCGATGAGGTTTACGTTTCTGATATCTTTCAATAAAAACATGAAAAAAAAAAAGAAAGAAAAGGAGAAAACTAAAGAAGCATGTCGTTTGAAATTTGGTGGAACAAGGTGTTAGCATGTAGTGCTCGCATAAGGCAATAGTATTAACGACCTGTTTTAATAAATTGAATTTATAATAAAACTCTCTCGTATTCTTCAGTTATTCACATCTGCCCAAACTTTTATTTACAAATACTTGAAGAAATGTCTCTCGAGTGTAAAATTGTTTCTCAAAACTGTACACGGAGTGAGCAACAAAGTTTCTCCCCCACTTTAGACTCCAACTCATCCAATAGGATTGTAGAATAAATGCTTTCCTTTGTTTACTCTGTAACTGATATCACTTAATTCCTGCTTTCATCAGCTTTGATGTAAAGTTTCAGGAAACGAATTCCTGCACGCTCATTTTTTGTCGTTTACATACCCAAACTGCATTCGTCACTCGTCTGACTTGATTTTATTACCTCGTTCGACATAACAGACACATAAAACTGTGCTGGCCATCCATTGGCTCTGTGGACGGCTCTGCTCTGTGTGTTCGTCCACGGATGCGTTCAAGCTGCTGCGGTCCACATGCAGGATCAGGCTTGCGAGAGTTCCTCGCTGTGCAGTTCAAGGTTTTGTGATGTGAACTTCACTTGTGCCACTGCCATCGGTTGTCGTGGTGATGATGAACTGTGTTGCAGCTTGCTGATTGGTCGGCTGGCGCTCCAGATGCTCCGGGTGAGCCTGAGCCGTGTTCTGTTTGGTCTCCAGCTCACTTTGGCCCTCTGAGATAACATAGTGCGTCTGTAGGATGTGGATGAGACGGCATTAGTGCCACGAAGCGGTTCCGATCAGATCACAACGCTCCATTCAGTTTCTAGATTTTCAATCAAATTTTCTGGATGCATGTACAGCACATCGACGCTGAATGAATGTACAGTGGAACCTCGGTTCTCGAACAAAACAAATCTGTTTAAAATGCCTCGGAAGTAGAACAGATTTTCGGAGTTCGAACACGCGGGTGGAGCCGAGGCGAACCGAAGACACGCGAACGAAGGCGGAGTCTACCGAGTGGGTTCGGTTTGAGTCGACCTGAAAGACTGAAAGATTTTTCACTTCATATGCTTGTTTTTTTCCACTTTGTTCTCGTTAGCCTTTAATCATGGATCCAAATAAAGGCAGCAGTAAGACTACTGGAAAAGAAAAGAGGAAATAATCGTGAAAATGGTGTCCGTGTCTCGGATTTTACTGCAGTATGATATGGAGAAATCAACGATTTAAACTTTTCTTTAGAAAGAAAAGGGGAAAAATATCAGAAGGAAAGTTACCCAGTCATTTTATGGAGGAGGAGTCCCTTTCAAAGGGACTTTCCCTCCCTCCACATATACCATCACACCGCAGCCTAAACGGGATGTCAATAATACAGAATTGGGTTAAATTAACTTTCATTATGCTTTTGTTTTTTATACTATTTACACTTTTGTGTGTTATCTGTTGTTTAGATACACATAGTTACATATTAATATAACTGTAGGCATGTAAAGGGGCAGTATCTGCTGCAAAGGAACAGATTAATCTAGTTTACATCATTTCTTATACGAAATATATTTTTGGTTTTCAAACACTATTACGTTGGACACCGAGGTTCCGCTTGCACTTCTTTGTCATCATCTACCGAGGAGAATTCACTCACCGTTTTCACCTGGCTGCTGTTGCCTCCGGTTGCAGGAGTGCTGGCTTCAGCTATCACATATTGTGCGTGAGGTAGAGCCATCATCTGGATTTCAGATGCTGCAACAGCAAATCATTTCTCGGTGACTCATTCATGTGAAAATACCTCCGGACATGAATGAAGAAACTGCTGATTCGTATCACAGAATGTGTAAGTGTAACGCAACTCATTTCTGATGAGCGCTCTCACTTCTCTGCAGCTAATTACGACACGGAGGCATCGCAGCATGTGAAGTGTGTGTGTGTGTGTGTGTGAGACTCACAGTAGCCTCTATAGTTCCAGTTTCCAGGTATGTATGTGTGCTGCCCAGACCCCTGCTGCTGCTGCTGCTGCTGCTGCTGCTGGTTGCTCGGGGCCACAGGAGTCAGCTGGGTGGGGCTTAGTTCCTGACTCGGCTGCTGGGAGGTGGGACTCGGAGGCTGACCTGCAACCTGAGACGAGATTATCAAGCAATCTGTTACCAAAGTTGATGTTTCGGAGCCTCTAGTGTGTGTTATTAAGTCATTTGGATTTGACCATCATTGATCCCAGAGTCAGTGCAATGAGGTTTTACCTGGGTGGAGCCCTCTCCGGTGCCTGAAGGCTCAGTGACCTGGATGTGTTGCACCTGGATGGAGTGCTGGCTGTATCCGTGAGGGTCATGCAGCTGGCTCATATCCACTGTCGGATGCTGGGAATGTGGAGAGGCCTAGGAAACATAGATGGAGAAACTTGCTTCCACTTCTTCAATTCCTTTCATTCACTGACAAGTTACCATAAACGACAGCAGCAGCCGAGAAGAAAACAGACCACTTGTCTAAAACACTAAAGCATCCATATTCCAGAATATCCTTTTAAGCAGCATGTAATTATTTAAAACCCTTTCCCTGCTAGAAATAGAAATATGAAGCTTAAAGAAAGGAAACCGCTGAGGCCCATATGAGACCTTGGATCTTACCGGAGCCACCTGCACCACCTGCAGCTGAATGTGTTGTGGCTGGGGAAGGCCCCCGCCTGCCTGAGACACAGGGATGTACTGGATCCTCTGGTAGTCTCCCTGCGCTGTGCGGTAGTCTGTGGTGTGAAGTGTTTGAGAAAGCTCCGTCATGGCCTGGGTGAGCAGATCTGTGGTCTGTTGAAACAAAGAAACAGTGCCGACCTGCTCATGCTGATTTTTACGCAAAGCCTCCAGACTGACAACCCACGGAGCATCGATGCTAACGTATACCACAAGTCTAACTCTCTCTCACCACTACAGCCTCAGCTGTGGTGCCGTCTGCACTGATGACTGCAGGAGCAGTGCTGATGACTGCTGCAGCCTGAATGGTGTTGGCGAGTTGAGCGAACTCTGGATGCTTCTTCCGGATGTGCTGAACCATCTTCGTCTGCGATGCAAACAGGAATGGCATCAGCTTTGGTCGGAGACTCGGAACGGACTCGGCGCTAGCCTACCGACTAGCCTAAACTCCGCACTGACCTTGCTGCTGTATTGTTTGGCACAATGCGGACAGCAGACTGGCGCCGTGGCGATGGTGCCAGTCAGCTGGGTGTGGGTGCTCAACATGGGGTCTGGCTCACCCGGAGCGGCTGGACGCAATTTACGGATGCTGGGAGGGAGTTCTGCCCCGGGGTGGTTCTTCAGGATGTGGGCTTTCCTCTTGCTGGCACTCTTATACACCTGCAGAGAGATCAGCGCATCCCATGGATTCAGACCGCAGGTTTCACACAGGAATTATTTACATAACAATGAAAAAGGAATGCCTGTTTGAACCTTGTCACAATACTGGCAGAAGTAGTCCCTGTTGGGCTTGATAATTGGCAGCGTTAGCTCAGGCACGTCATCAATACGCATCTCTGGGTGGCGCTTGGACAAGTGATTGACCTGCAACCACAACATTTGAATACAATTAAACATCCAGAAATCTAAAACGCACGACCTTCCTGTGACTTTTTGTTGCTCACCAGCATTCCTCGCCGTCTGAACCCCATCATGCACACTCTGCACTTGAACACGAAGCTCTCGAAATCGGTGGCGGGCACCTTCAGCTTGAGTGTTTTGTTGCGGTGGATGCGGTCGGCCCGTTTAGACTCCCTGTCGGGATTGTGCATGCGCTGCATGTGCTCCCGAAGCTTATCTTTCCTCTTAAATGCCACAGAAAGAAACGAGTCACACGACAACTCGACCATCGGCGACTCTCGTCCGTCGACGCTCCCCGCGTTCGTACCTTGAACTGTTTGCCACATGTTGAACACAGGAAGTCCTTGCGGTCGGAGTGGCGTAGCATGTGTAAGCGCAGCTTGTCCGGCCTGCAAAAGGCCTTTTCACAGTCTGGACATTGAAAGATCTTCTCTGAATGGAAGCAGCGAATATGTTTCTTCACCTAACGAAACACATAACGCGTCTGAATCGAGTTATGATGTTTTGAAACATTTAAAACCAACCCTGTTTCGCTGTTGTGAAAAAAATCACTGCGTCATCTTGGAACAGCTGAATCTCTAACCTGGATGAAGTCGGTGAATGTCTTCTTGCAGGAAGGGCAGGTGAAGCAGCCGTCCACGGCGTGCACCCCGACATGCTCCTTCAGCAGGTCCAGCCGTTCAAAGGATTCTGTGCACAACAGACAGGCGTAGGAGCGGCTCTCTGTGTGCACCAGTATATGGTCCTCCAGGGCGGAGTCGTTCAGGAAGCTCTTGCTGCAGATGTGGCAGGCGAAGGGATACGAGTCTCTGCCGTGGACCCGCAGGTGCTGATCCAGTTTCTCCTTGTCGCGGAAGGCCTTGCCGCAGTGTGTGCATTTGAATGGGCGGAAACTCTTCCTGATGAAAAGGTGCTGCAGCGCTGCATTCTGAGATGCAACAGAAACAAACAAACAAACAGACAAACAGAGGAGCCATGACTAGAAAATCACAGCAACGTTTTCAACATGGACCTAATGAGAAGTGGGAAGAGGCCGAGGATGCTAAGGAGTGTGCGGGAAATGAATCCCGACATGCCACGGGAGCATCAACACTGTGGAAAAGAAGAACAGGGATCTATCCTGCTCCCCCACCTACCTGCACATCCATCTTCGAGGGAAGCACGCATTCAGGAAGAGAAACAGACTGTTGTCAAGAACATCAAGGCCTCTATAACACCAAATAAACTCCCGTCAGCGCTGTCGCAGTCCGGCAGCTTCGGGTTCTTACCCGGATCCTCTTGGCACGGCGCATATCCTGAGATGAGAGGTGAGCATCTGATTGGCTGCTCTGTGTTGGGTCCTCCTTGAGCGGGGCTGGCAGGTCCATACTAGGGGGCGAGGCGATGGACTCCTCGACTGGCTCCCCTGCAGGAGGTGTAAGCCGCTCCTCCACTTCGGTCGCTGCCTCAACCTCCGGCTCCATCTCGGCCACCTTCAGCCCGTTCTGCGCTCCATCTGCTTGCTCCTCCAGCGGCTTCTCCGTCGGCTCCAGCATATCCTGGTTCATAAAACAGGAAGTGATTAATATAAAAGCTATTATCGGTAGCTTTCTAGTTATTACCTGCTTCTGTGTTATTATCTTTGCAATTAAACGTCTCAATATTGTTCTATTTACAGATTTATGGTGAATTTAAACAAATCATCCGGTTTGTAAGTTTTATCAATCACAATGAGCGAATCAATTAATCAGTACAACCTTGAGCAATATGTTCCGTACAGTTGCCTTGTCCTCACAGGCATCTGCTGTTGGATCCAAGCGTATAAACTTGGGAGGGCGCCCGGGTCTCCTCCCGGTGCCGAACCTCCTCCTGCCCCTCCCTCGACCCCGGGCTCTGGATCTGAGACAGAAACAGCGAACAGGTCACTCGAGCTCAGAGCTGGACAGGAAGTGAAAGTCAAGCCCTGCATTTACCTGCTAACGGAGTTTAGCTTGTCGTCGTGCATGTTGAGGTGTTGCTGCAGCTGCTCGGAGCTCACGAAGCGCCGGTTACACTCGTAGCAAGGCCAGTTCCTCTCTTGCTCCTGGAGGACTGAAGGGACGAGGGGGGGGGGGGGGAGTCAAACAGACACACACACACATAAACACACACTGGCTTTTACAGATTGTAAGTAAAATATTTCGGGGTCCCACCCCCCATTCAAATGTCTAAATCTCTTATTCTTGCGATCAGAATCATTGATCCGATCCCAGCGCTAAGGCTATCCTGTAAATAGCGTTTAATACTTGGAAACGGGACGGCCGGCATCCCAGCAGGGCCGAGGCGTGACGTTAACTTCTAAACACGGTCGGGCTGATCTGCAGAGACTACCTTTTCTCTCTTCTTCTGTAACATCGTGGATCTTCTGATTTACGAACTCTGCATACGACTCCGCGTACCAAACCTGAGAAAAGGAAATACCTTTTAAAAAAACACACACTGGATGAAATTCAGCTCATTCAAGGAGAGAGGGTACCCGATGTGAGGAGAGAGAGCTCTACTGGTGCCCCCGTCTCCCTCCCACATTTCCAGACAGTGTCCTTGTCTGCTCTGTGAATATCGCTCTACAGCATGTGTGTCAAACTCAAGGCCCGGGGGCCAATGTGGCCCGCCACGTCATTTTTTGTGGCCCGCGAGAGCTTTGTGCAGACATTTGTTTTTGTAAAATGCTGAAAAGTAAAAGTGAATCAGAGTTGAAGTGTATTTGTAACTGATTTTTAATCTGTAAATGGGGTTTAATGTTAAAATTAAATATTTGTTGCTGACTCCATTCTGGATCCGACCCAGATGATATTCAGTGGTGAGATAGAGACCCCCACCCTACATGACTGTGTTAAATTCCCTAAACATCGGTCAATAATCAATGGAGATATTGAAGAACAAATTACAGACAGACGCCGGCGATTACATAACCTCGGCGGATATTTTTACAGCAGTAAGGTATCGATATATTTTTAGAACTATGCAATTGCATACGTAATATTTATAATTTAATTAAGTATGTAGTAGTAAATACAGTTATTTAGCAGCATGTTAAGGAGTGGTTACATTTTATTTACATTACATTTAGTTACATTTACAACTGGCCCTTTGAGGGCAACCATAATGCTGATGTGGCCCTCGGAGAAAATGAGATTGACACCCCTGCTCTACAGGATCAGGAAAGCCGCTACGCAACAGGACTAACTCACTGTGGTTCCAGCTGCCTTTTAGAATCATAGCTTAATGTTTGACTCGTGAACAAAGCAGGTAGCAGAAAGCGCTTCATCGCTTTTGTCCACGCATGAAGCGGGACACCCACGCGGGACCCACCTTAAGCTCCTGTTTGGGCTGGACGTTCTTGATGGTGGTGTAATAAATGTCTGAACCATACTGATAGGCCACCAGGTTCTGCTCCAGGTGGTTCTGGGCCGGCCTCACAAACATCAACCAGTTGCAGCTGTCTTCGTCAGAGAGATCCAACCACATGTCGGTAGACTTCGCCCCGTCTTTGTCGTCATCCAACATGCACAGCTGAGACAACATGCGGGGAAACATATTCGATTAGGTCGTTCTTAACCGCCCAACAACTTCCTATGAAATATCCTCAATCATAAAAATGTGTTTCCTTGTGGGACAACATAATTACAAATCTTTGCTTTCTGGCTATTTGTCTCACAAGTAGGAAGTTGAACAATTAAATAGCTGATTGAGCTGCGTTCAGGCAAAACGGGAGACTTTAATATCATATATTTACAAGATCAGGGCTGCACAGCTACACACAGCTGAATAGGAACCATGCGGAAGCTAGCCGCTTACTTTCAGGTGAATGTAGTGTTCGTGGAGTTCATTCTGAGGAACCAGCGGCCCCTCCACAGGACCGAACTGCGTGCGGTTTGGGATGCGTCTCTTGGAGAACACCCCGCCCAGAAAGCGGTCGAAGTAAAGGACCAAAGGAAGGCTGGCCCGGGCCTTGGACATCACGGGCCTGTTGGGGATTGGGTGCAGAGGGCCGTGCTTCAGACACACAGACGGGTTGGTGCCGTTACACTCCTCACACCCTGAGAGGCAACAAAAAGGAGCAGGAAACAGAATCAATGCAACGCGAGTAAAAACGAACATTTATGTGCCCACCTTTTTTGTGTTTAAGATCCAGCATGGCATCATAATGTGCTACAATCACTCCCCTTAGCTAGCAAGAAATAAATAAAATAAAGAAATAACTGGCAATAAATCTGAACGGTGTTGATCTGTGAACTCATCTTAGTGCTGTATATGAATTATTAAGATAAATAGGTTTAGTTTATGCGTGTCGTGTCTGAGGACCATCACTTCCTTGTGAAAACATCCGTTTAACATCAGTTGGCTCCACATTGACAGTCACTCACAGAGGCTGTGAGGGTTGAATGACTGAGGCTCCTGAGGGTCCCAGTCATCCAGGTCAGAGTCTTCTTCCTCATCTTCATCAGAGATGTCTGTGGAGTCTATGGCTCTGAGGAGACTGGTGGGCGGGTCTGCCATGTCAGCCATAGATGCAAGGGAATTGGACACGGAGAGCTGCTCCTGTGTTTCACAAAGTCAAAGCCCCCTCGGCTGATTTCATTATAGGACGTCGCACTCCATCTGCGCTGCACTTTATAGTATAAATGCATCACTGTGTTTACTGATGTTGCCCCGCTAATGTCTCCTCACCTGGGACGCCGGCTCCAGGATAGCTTGAGGGGTCTCTGCGACGTTACTGAGCACGTGCAGATTGGCTGCATTCATGTTCTGTCCACTGGGCAGCAAAACTGTGACCTGCCAATGAGATTCAATTGTTTATCGGGTGAACAAAAAAGCAGATGGCAGATAGTTATCCAACAGTCAGCGTCAGCGTGAGCGTACCTGCTGGGTCGTGCCATCCTGCTGGATGTAAGCCACCTGCGGCTGATCAGTGAATACAGCCTGAGAGAATGTTAAACACAATAATCACACAACTGGATGTCCGGTATGTTACAAAGCATTACATTTGTGGGCTTCTGTTGGGCATTAATGTTCCACATAATTAAGAACGATTCTCCCATTAGCCTCAGCGGGTCACGCGTCAATGCAAGATGCCGTCTTGAGGGTGTGGTCTAAAAGCTAAAACCATCTGCTCTGCATACAGCCTCCTCTTACCTGAGAGCTGTCTGCGGGGTGTATGTAGACCAGTGTGTGTTCAGCAGACTCAACAGAGGTATAGGAGTTCCCATCTGCCGTGTAAACCACCTGCTGCTGGCCCCGCTGCGCCTGATCTCCACTGTACACAATCTGAGCCACCGCTCCCCCCTCAAAATGGACCTGCAAAGGAGCAGACAAAGCAAAACGCCTGCAGCTTTAGCACCGTACACGCCATTTATGACCCCCCCCCCCCCCTTGTTTTCAATAACTGCCATAAAAAAAGGAAACAATGTAGGTTGAGTATATCAAAATATTGAACAAATTACATTTTGTCCTTCTTTGAAACCTTTAGGGGAAGGAACCATTACTCTCTCTCTCTCAAAAAAAGCCCTGTTATGTTACATGAGCTGAAAGCGTTGAGTGTCTGAATGTGACAGATTAATCAGATTTTGTTTGTTTGTTTGGTGAGCGTGTTCGAGACAAACTGGGAGCCATTTAGATTGTATTTGATGTACTTGCATCCTATTCAAATGCAGGAACGCTTCAGACAGGTGTGCAGACAGGTGTGCAGACCTGTGTGTCGTTGCCTGCATCGCTGGTCGCCGTCGGACTCCACACAGCAGAGGATTCCTGCTTGGTCTCCATGGCAGCTCCAGCAGGCCGTTCACCAATCACTATCTGTTCACAGCCAGGGAAGCCTGCGATGCACAAACATGAGGGCCTGAGTAATGTAAAGAAAATAAAACACAAAGGTATCTAACACCATAAGTAAAAATACAAACGGCCATATTGGTATATTCATTTTAATTTAAAACTACAAAGTCAATATATTGATTTGTAGCATTATATATGCTTTTAAATGCGTTTTCTGGTGTCTTATGGTGAAAAATGCGGCTTCACCAAAGTCATATTTGGTACCAGGCGATCAGTGGAAGCTGAAGAGCTGATTGGCTAACACACTGACGCTGCAGCAGACCCGCACCATGTGCGCCGCTCGCAGCAGAGACGCCCCCGGGCCTCCAGACGCTCTGCCGGGGCAGAGAAGCCCAAATGAACCGGCGCGGTTGCCCCTTCGCTTTCCAGTGCAGCCACGCAAACCTCTAAGCGGGGGGGGGGGGGGTACGAGGGGAAACGCAGGCACCGTTTGCTCACGAGGCCGCCCGGGAAACCGTGTTTAAATACAGACACCTCGGCACAAAAGCTGCCGTAACGTCTCACAACACCGGGTTCATTCAGAAATGTAGCGGATATAATCAGTCATAAATTCATTTACCCCTATTTTAACCTCGCAGGTTCACAGTCCCAACTGGACCATACCACAAAAAGCGGCGCGATAGAAACTCGGGCATTTAGTGCAGCGCAATATTAGCATTACGGCCATTTAGTCCCGACGCGAGGTCGACCTTGTGTTCAGACATAACTTGTTGTGTTTCAGACCCAGCAGAAAATTCCGCGATTCCCGGCTGGGATTACACTGAAGCGTTAAAAGCCCAATTTATTCGAGCAAACCCACCCGTCCCCCGACTCGACTTGAGCCCAGCCCTTCAACTCTACTGCGAACAAGGAAGACGGGCTCCATTTTGGGTGGGACTAACAACAACAAGCGCAGTCGAAGAGACCAAGAAAAAAATATTTTTTTTATACGAGTACAACTGCGCTTAAACAACCACAACATTTAATTTATAATAACAGAAAGGCTGTCGAGCAGTCGAGCTACAGATCTAGCCGTGAAGTGATTCGTAGTTTTGCTACATTTTGAAGAAATCGTAGAAGTCGTTCTTACCTCAGAATGGTAGCTGCAGAGATGGCTGCATTGCATATATTAACATAAACTGCCTAGCAACATGCACGATCATAGCGTCTGATTGGTGGTTATTTATTTCAAGCGAAAACACAACTTCGTATTTAGACAGTTTTGCCAAGTATTTAATACTGTATATATGTATTGATTGGAATTAAATGAAAATGTATTGCAACTACTTACTATCTTAGCGCTTACTTTTTTGTTAATTGTGGTTAAGACTGGTGGTACAGCCAATCAGAAAATTAAGCACAGAAATCGTCCAATTAAATTACGCCATTTACTCGACTAAGCTTTGAAGGATTACTGTGCAAATGCTTTTTATATTGTAGTGTAACTATGGACAACTCCGATGATCATAGAAGTTTTTAAACATGTTTTATTTTATTCTTTAATTTTTCTACTTGGTCTTTGATTGTTACCGTGTACGCTCAGAATGTGTCACTGCTGTACGTATTAAATTCGTTAAGTTAACGTCAATGCACACATGAGCGTGAAATACTATGGTGCTTCCAGTACAGCTGTCTTTTGAAAATAAAGTGAAAATGTTCCATTTACAAATGCAAACATTTCTTAAGTCTCACTCTTCTTTGAACTGAAATCTTTGAACATTATCTGTTTGGCTGGTGCATTTAATTCACTAGTTTCCGTACTGCCCTCCAGTGGCGACAGAGAGGAAATGCATCATTAAAATGCCAAAATCAGCATAAATACCGGAATTTGACAGCTTCTACTGACTCTTGCTGAGTACTGTTAAAAAAAAAAATCAAAACTTTTCTTTCACAGTTAAACATTATAACTCAGGGAAAGTATCAAGATTTCTGAATTATTTATTGCACAATCACGGTACATTCACGTCAAGTAAATGTTTTTATTTGAAAAGCATATACCGGTAGAAAAGAAGACACGATCTTGAAAAGGAAAATTCCACCACCATGTTTCCACACCACACACACACTTGAATTTATGAGTACTGTGAACATTTTGAACATCCAGGTGAAATAAGCAAACATGTCTTAAGCAGCCTGTTTTTTTTACATAAAGATATTCGTACACAGAAAGAGCAGAATAAATTAAAGCTTTCACTGCTCTTGTACTTTGGACCCACTTTGGACCCACTTGGAGGGTCTGTTGGGGAAAGGTTTCCCATCTAATGCTCTCAAACCTCTGCTAATCTGTTCTACAGTACTTCAGATTATTTACTGACGTTAAAACAGTAATAACACAACGAAAAAAGTACCTGATTACAAATGCAAGCTGTATGTTCATTCCACATGTATTTGCATTTGATGATATTCAGTTGTTAAATACTTTTTTTTCTGAGAGTACTTCAAGGATTTAAAGGATCCTTGAACGTGTACTTGTACACATCGTTATAAGTATACAATTACATTATGCTGGAGTATTTACAGATAGCTACGGTATTTCTACTGCGACTTGAATTTTTATCATTACTTGTATTGTGGATGTCCCTGATAAGAATGTTGCGTTCAAGTGTTCAGTAACTATATAAATGTGCCCCTGTTGGAGTGTTTTATCATTTAATTCAACCTTTTAACTGTAAATTTTAGCAACATAAATTATATTAAGGGCTCTTTTTTTACTTTTCAAGCCTTCACTGCAAATTCCCTCTAATTTTAGAATCCTTTATTATCTTGGGTTTCAAATACATAAAAGTGTGACGCAATCACCCAGGAATGCGTAACTCTCTGTTTACTCATTGATGAACTGCTGGGGTCTCGTTGACGTCTGTGGCGTGGACGCTCGCCTGGTGGCGCAGTGGGCCGTCTGTCTGTGGATCAGGCGGATCACGGGAGGGAGGAGGCGCGGAGCCCACGGTAACGTTTCCACAGCAAGTCTCCCTCCAACATTCTCTGTCGGGTAGCCCAACCAGCGGAGCAGGACTCCGGCACCGACCGTACGACCT